>NW_003852397.1:19704869-19969921 GCF_000181295.1 Otolemur garnettii
GAAGGCTATGTTAACCAGTTTGATGGAAGTGTCTTGGATTGTGTATGAAAACACCACACTGTACCCCCAAAGTGCATCAATGTACACAGTTACCATTCAAAAAAAAAAAAAAAGAAATATGTTTGATTTGGAATGAATTTCATACATTTCTCATTGAATGTGCTTATAAGAAGTCACAACTTAGAAAAACCATTGAAGCCAAATTTGCATCATCAGCAGCACACAAATTAGAAAATATAGTTTAGAAGTGGTCATGTCTCATGGCAACACTAACAAGTACTTACACACATTTATTCTTTGTTCCCAGAACATACACTTTCTAAGAACTAAGACATGATCACTCAGAAAAAAATTTCCAGAAAGCATTTGAATTCCGGGCCAATAAATCCAAGATTTACACCCTTACTTGCAGCATATAAGTTGGATTACAGTGAGTTCAACAACCTCGTCATCAAAAAACAGTTAAAGGATTTCTGTGAAATTTATCATTTTGGTGAAGAAATTGTTTGGTGGTTCTGTTGCTCTACCTGTTACAGTCTGTGCAGTTAGGTCAACTTTTATCCATTTGAAAAAAAAATTTTGTCATTTTCTTTGATGGGGAGGTTGCTGTGCAGTAGAAGTAGATGAAACTTCATCATCAAGAAGTCATTTTCAGGTGCTTATGAGGGATCATCTGAGTCAGACTCATTATCATAGGCATCTTGAATAGATATGGAAGTATACGAAACAGAACATGGCATATTATTTATTGTTTCACTCTCTTTGTTTCCTGAGTCCTCATTAAAACCAGGTACTATAACATTTTCATGTGGTTCTATCACTATAGCACTTTCTGCTTTGGTGTCATCTGTCTCTAACAGGTAGTTATTTCATATAAACTTAGATTTTGAGGCATCTTGAAACACATAAAATAATTTCAACTAGAAAAAGAAAATATATTATTAATTTGCCTAGTGCTCCAAAAACTGGAACATGCAACATGTCAAATAACTTTGGTGTTTCTTTTTACAGCACAATAGAATAACTAGTAGAGAAATAATAGAAAAAAAATACTAACATATAATGTAGTGCAGTAAAGTTGTATTGAAAAATTTTCTGAAAATTTTGACAAGCTTCCAGAATGCCAGTATCTGCAGCAGTAACCAACCCTGTGCCTCATGTGACAACATGTACACGTTTCAGGACGAAGACGTGTAAAAAATCAAATCTAGGTGATGACCTTGAACAGGATATAAATAACTCCCACATCACTACTGTGCCAATAATGGGACACGAGACATAAGGTGGTTAATCTTTTTTTTTTTAATTATTCTGGAATTTTGAGTCATAGAAAGATTTTCCTTTCAATTATGTTAAAGAGAAATTTACTTATGTTTTCTTCTAGTACCTGCATGGTTTCAGTTCAGATTAACAAAATCCATTCTCAGGATATAATACAAGTTAGCTCTCTTAGGAAAATTGCTGAGGGGTTTCAAGATGACATGTTTGTACTCATTAGTTGTGAAAGATTTTTTAGCACGTTGATCTACTTACATTTTTCCCTGTATAATAAGTACCAGCTAACTAACAGTATTTGATTATTGCCCCTGCAGTCCCTACAGGAAGAATACAAGCAGGAGCCAAATTTCAATGAGGAATAAAAGTATTACTTGGGTTCCCTAGTCTCAGGGGATCATTGTCAGAACTATCCAGGTTAAAATGTGGCTTTACATCTGTATAAAGTTCTAACTCAAAGAGTTATCAACTTGCTCCTTTTTTTAAATTGTGAGCAATTTCTATATTAGAATCTATGGGTTGTAACTGTTCTGGATGTTTACAGAGCTTGATTTGGGAATAGTAATCATGGCAAAGTAGACCATGGTGTCAGAGCATTGTGGTAGGACTCTCAGTAGTTCTTTAGTTGGCCATGGATGAGAAGTTCACCCTGGTCCCCACCCTAATTACTGATATCTATTCTTTGTATGTTACAGCTTTTTCTATAGTGTTTATTTTTTTTAAACTATTATTTCACGTTATAGGACATCACTTCTGAATATTCAAAAACATCTCCATGGTTAGAGAAATAGTTGCAAGCTATCCACACATCATTAACAAATTGCCAATATTGAAATCATACCTCCCCAGAAAGAATAGTAATGTAATAAGGTAGAGATAAGGGACTGAGCTGAAGTGGAAATAAAATACCATAAATAACCGTATAAAATAAATTAAAATCAATTTTAATCTCTAATGGGTCTTCTGGGACTCTTCTAACTTTGATATCTAATTTTCTTTTTCAAATGAGAAGAGCTTAATACAATGACATTTATTTATACTATTTTCTGTTTTCTATGAAATTTGCATCATATGGCAAGGAAAATTGTTACTAAAGGATTAATTTTGTTATTATAAAAATATCAGAAATATAAAATATTCTACAGCATCTTAAGCTTCTAATGCCCTAAAATTTTAAGAATATGGTAATGGTGATAATGAGTAATTAAAGCCAAAACACTTCAATCATCAAATAGGATTTGAAAATATATTGTAGAATTATATCTATTACAAACATAGCTCTTAAAGGTCATCAACATGTTTGCGCTGTAGGAATTTAATTTCTTTAGCCTCTAGTTCACTTTTAGCTTTTTGTTAGTATATTTCCATAAGAAACCCAATGTATCAATGACTAATTCTTGTTTTCAGAATAGTGTAGTATATTGGGAAGCTATTTAATCCAAGGTAGTTCCTGCAACCTTACACCTCAGTCATCATTCCATGTGTTTGTTAGTTTATGTGTAGAAAGAGTATTAAAAACTGAAGCTTATAGTGCCAAGTGGGAAGTTAAAGAAAATAGCAAATTAAATTAAAGAGATTATACAAACTGATTAGTGGAGATTAATAAAGTTTTACCCATTCATACCAGTTATTTTAGAAATATGTACATATAACTCTTAAAGCTACCATAATCACAACAATAAATGTGCCATCATAAAAAAAATCATAAAGTATATTCAAAGCAAAGCACAATCCAAATATACATTATACCACTTAGGGTTATTTACATGACCGGCCCTTTAAATAAGCATGTTTAGTCAAATTATGAATACAATTTTAAGTGCTGAAAAATGAAATGTATTGACAGTGATTTTCAACTTTATACATGTATATATACATACATATATGGGTTAGTGTACACTATGAATGTTTTCATCCACCATCAGCTGATCAGGCCAAAAGCGGTGACACATCCAGCATCCAGATCTTGGTTTCTAGACCATTCTCTAATACAAAGAACCATGGAAACCATGGCACCATGGAAAAAACAGTTGATTATAGCACTGGGCAGGAAATACATAAAATGAGCATGAACAATCTTACAATACCAGAAAGTTTAAAAAAAGTGATAAATGAAAAATTCCCACAATGATGTGGGTATGTCAAAAAGCACAGGAGCTCACTGAGAGAGCTCCTGATAGTCAAAGTGGGAATCATATTATGCAAAAAAAACCAAATAAAGTAGTATTGGATTATAACCCTTATTTCCCATATCCAACAGGGATGTGTATTCCATTTACAATTGTATCCCTTGGATTTTGACAGTATTTGCTATTATCTTTGCTGGCCTCTGAATTATCAAAGCCTCAGGACTGGGTCCCTGCCTTCAGCCTTATCTACAATTCCCTGAATTCTGCAAAGTGGCCCAGAGTCACCTTTCTCAGGGTAGCTTTCTCCACGTTTCTCCTCTGCTTAAAATCTTTAAATGATTCCTCTTTACCTAAATTCATAAGCATGACCCTTTGTAATCTGGCAGTACCTTGTCAGTGTTTTCTACCATTTTCTCCCTGACATCGCCCAGATATCCTATGAAACAAAACAAACAAAAAGACTGACAGTCTAAAAGAATTTCCAGGGATTGCTTCTGAAAGACCTTCATTGACACTCCAAAAGAAGATAGAAAAAACGAGGGAAGTTAGTAGAATGTCAAGAAAATTAGTAGTAAGCAAAAAAAAAAAAAAAAAATAGATGCCACTTAGGTCAAGTTATTAAATAGAACTGAACTTGGTTCCAAAAAGCAGACAATAGATATGATCACTACTGCTTATGACCCCATGCCTGGAAATAGTGACAAGGTATGTTTCATGTGGCAGCTGGTTAATACATTGTGCTATGAAGTTCTCCTTTAGACTTTTGGAAATACTGCATATTATATAAGTAGAATCTCTACAAAGTTTTCTTCATCCTTATTCCTTGGCTGACTGGCAGGACCATTACCAGGCTGATTTTAATCTAGTAGCCCACACTTATTATTTTTGATCAGCACAAGTTGAATAATTTGGGCAATATTTTTAAAAGGGAGAATTCAAATTAAAATCTGAATTGTTGGATTCCCTTTAATAATTAGTAACTCAGGACTTTCATTTCTGCACAGAAACATTGAGTGACAGTGGAGTGGTACTTGCACCCAGCTAACTTCACTCAGGTATTTACCTCTCTCCCCTGTAGAAGCTTTTAACTTTAAGTCAGATCGATTTATCTGAATTTTGGCTCTGCCAAAAACCAACAAGGCATACCTAGGCACTTTATATAAATTCTCTGTCCCCTAGTATCTTCAGCTATACAATGGAAATAATCATAATCTCTCCTCAATAATAGTGCAGAACAATTTAAAAATCTCTGCAAACACAGTCAGTACACAGTAATGAGTTTAGCAATTATGTTTGTTTTAAAACTAAGTTTCCGTTAAACTAACAAAGTACCATTTTAAAAAAGAAAAGTAGTGGTAGGTCAGAAGAAACCAGCACAACCTTCCCTCATTTTACTGTGTTTCATGGCATTGCACCCTGAAGATACCGCGAGTTTCACAAATTGAAGGTTTGTGGCAACCCTGCATTGAGCAAGCTTACTGATGCAATTTCCCCAATAGTGTGTGACACATTCCCAAACTGTGGCACAATTTGGCAATTCTTGCAATATTTCAAACTTTGTCTTCATTATTATACCTGTTACAGGGATCCGTGATCAGTGATCTTTGATGTTACTGTTGTAATTTTTTGGAGGAACTACAAAATTCCCTTAAATAAGATAACAAACTTGAGTGATAAATGTGTGTGTTCTGACTGCTGCACCAACAAGCCATTCCTCATCTTGCTTCTTTTGTGTGGGCCTCCCAACTCCCTGAAACATGACAATACTAAAATTAGACCAATGAATAATTAGAGTGATCTCTAAGTGAAAGGAAGAGTTACATATCTCTATTCTCAATCAAAACCTAGAAGCAATGAAGCTTAGTGAGGAAAGCAGGTCAAAAGCTAAGATAGGATGAAAGTCAGGCCCCTTTCTCTGATTAGCCAAGTTGTGAACACAAAGGAAAAGTTCTTGAAGGAAATTAAAAGTGCTAGTCCAGTGAACATGTGAATGATAAGGAAGTGAGACAGACTTAGTGGAGATATGGAGAAAGTGTTAGTTGTTTGGATAGAAGATCAAAGTGGCCACAATAATATCTTAAACCAAAGCCTAGTCTGGAGCGAGGTGCTAACTCTCTTCATTCTGATGAATGATGGCTGAAAGGTAAAAAAGATAAAAAATGTGAAGCTACTAGATGTAGAACGTGAATGTCTTAACACAATAACTGAGAAAATGCCACGAAGGCTACGTTGACCAGTTTGAGGAACGCATTTTGGATTGTGTGCAAAACCAGCACATTGTACCCCATGATTGCATTAATGTACATAGCTATGATTTAATAAAGAAAATGTGAAGCTAACAGATACTGGTTGGTCCTTGAGATTGAAGGAAAGAAATCATCTCTGTAACATACAGAGTAAAGCACCAAGTGTTGATGCAGAAGCTGCCTCAGTTTATTCGGAAGATCTAGCTGAGATCACTGATGAAGGTAGCTACACTAGACAACAGAGTTTCAATGTAGAGAAAGAGCCTCTATTGAAAGAAGATGCCATCTAAGACTTTCATAGTTCAGGAAAATTCAGTCAATGCCTCACCTCAATGCTTCAAAGTCCAGCTCTCATGGGCTAATGCTTCTGGTGACTTTAAGTTGAAGCTAGTGCTCATTGATCATTCCAAAAGTTCAAGGGCCCTCAATAATCATGTTAAATATACTCTGACTGTGCTCTATAAATGGGAGAACAAAGCCTGGATGACAGCAAATCTGTTTGCAGTGTGGTTTACTGTATATTTTAAGTCCACTATTGAGACTTACTCCTCAGCAAATGGAAAAGATTCCTTTGGAAATGTTTCTGTCTATCAGCATTGCACGTGGTCACCCAAAAGCTCTGATGGAGATGTACAAAAAAATTAATGGTATTTCATGCCTGCTGATAATATATTCTTTCTGAAACTATGAATCAAGGAATAATTTTGACTTTCATGGCTTCTTATGTGGGAAATACATTTCATAAGTCTGTATGTGGCATTGATAGTGATTCCTCTGATGGATCTGGGCAAAGTAAATTAAAAACCTTCTGGAAGAGATTCACCATTCTAGGTACCATTAAGAACACTCATGATTCATGGAAGGAAGTCAAAATGTCAATATTAACAGGCATTTGGAAGAAATCAACTCCAACCTTCATGGATAATTTGAGGGATTTAAGTCTTTGGTGGAAACTAGAATTAGAAGTGGAACCTAGAGATGTGACTGAATTGTTGTAATCACTTGATCAAACATGAACACATTAAGGACTTGCTTCTTATGGATGAACCAAGAAAGTGATTTCTTGAGAAAGAAACTACTTGTGGTGAAGATTCTGTGAACACTATTGAAATTAAAACAAGCGATTTAGGATATTACATAAACTCAATTAATAAAACAATAGCAGAGTTTGAAACGATTGACTCCAGTTTGGAAAGTTCCACTGTGTGAAAGGCTATCAAACACTGCAAGCTACAGATACATCTTTTATGAAAAGAAGAGTCAAACAAGGTGGCAGACTTCATTGTTGTATTATTTTCAGAAATTTCCACAGCTATCCCAACATTTAACCACTACCATCCTGATCAGTCAGCATCCATTAACATCTGATATAAGTCCCTCCTCCAGCAATTATTCTGATTTACTAAGGGCTCAGATGGTCATTAGTATTTTTAGAAATACTTTCATTTTTCTTTATTAAATCATGATCTGTGTACATTAATTCATTTATGGGGTACAATGTGCTGAATTGATGAACAGTGTGGAATGCTTACATCGAACTGATTAACATAACCATCATCTTGCTTGCTTATTGGTTGTGGTAAGACATTTACACTCTATTCTTAACAGTTTTGAAATGTACCATTATATTATGCACCTTAGGTGAGGTGCCCCCAAATACCCTCCCTCCTCCTAGCCTCACCACTCCCCTCCCCTCTCCCTCCTTTCCTCTTTCTATTCTGGACTATAGTTATGTTTTATCATTCATATGGATGTGTAGGTGATTATATGTTGGTTTCATAGTAGTATTGAGTACACTGGATACTTTTTCTTCCATTCTTGAGACACTTTACTAAGAAGAATATGTTCCAGCCCCATCTAGGTAAACATAAAAGATGTAAATAAAGTGCTTTTAATTTGGGTATGTACATTTTTTATTTAACATAATGCTATTGCACACTTAATAAACTAGCATATAATATAATCATAACTTTGATATGCACTGGAAAACCAAAAATTTTCTGTTTCACTTTACTACAGTACTCCCTTTAGTGTTATGGTCTGGAACAGACCCTTCGATAGTATACCTGTAGTAGATTAATCTTTCTAATAGCAAATACAACTTAAGTATAAATGACAGAAAGCCCAAACCATCCTCTTAAAAATTTTTCATGGGGCAGCACCTGTGGCTTAAGGAGTAGGGCACTGGCCCCATATGCCAGAGGTAGTGGGTTCAAACTCGGCCCCCGGCCAAAAACTGCAAAAAAAAAAAAAAGAAAAGAAAAGAAATTAAAATTTTTTCATGGCAATTCACTGCCCTGTCTTTCATAACACCTAATTAGCCATTTCCTTGTGTTATTTAATGGCACCACTTCCTTCACATCTGCCCTAAACATGGACATACCCAGTAATGGGATGCCGGAACCAGCTCACACCAATTCACAGAGCCAAGTGTTGAAAGAGCCAGTTGACATCATGTAGTCAAAATCAACAAGCATATATGAAATGCCAACAAAGAGCAAGGAAATTCATGAGGATAGAACAGAGCACTTTTCATAATGCTCTTACAGTTTGGGGTGAGAAAAGAGGAATATAATGAAACTGTAGGGGTTGGGAAATGCTGGAACTCAGGGATTATTTTTTGGAGAACTTTGATTATTTATTTTTCTTTATATCCTCTCTTCCCTTACTTCTCTTTCTAGCTATAGAGAAACTCAAAATTTGCATGCACTTATATAAAATATGCATAAATATGTGTATATGTATGTGTACTTAGATCCTTGTATATACATGTATATGCATATGCAGGTATTATATAGAGAGAAGGAGGAGAGAGAAATTTTGTTATTAAATTTTCAAAGAAGGAACAGATATACTCCTCTCCTTTATATATTCAATGCAGTTGCTACATGGCTGTATTTGAAATGTATGTAAATAAAATTTTACAAAGAGTCAAATCAGATAAAAGCTGCACTGTTCAGTAACATTGCAATTTATAAGAGAACAGACTTACGAGATTCATATTCTATTTGTTCCCTCCTATAGGGAAAATACGCAAACATTTTATTGTACTTCAGAGAAAAATATCCCATTCAAGTTGAAAATGGTTCAAATTCACAAGCCGAATGAAAGTAGAGCATGAGATTTCTTTGTAATGAGCCAAGAAAAACTCTTAAAGCACGAGAGAAACATTTTTTCGAGAGTAGAATTCAGGGTAGAACTGCAGAGAGGTTATTAAAAGTGAACAAAAAATTATGGAAGTGCAAATGTACTATACAGAATGTATTCACAGAGCATAAAATGTACTTTACTATAGAAACTTCACTGTGTAAACGTAGAGGTTGTATAGCGCTTTATATTAAAAAAAAAAAAAAAAAAAAGAACACAGGGCAGCAAAGGCTAAACAGAAGAGGAAGCTGCAGCATACAGCTTTCCAACACCCACTGGCTCTGCACATAAATTCAGGGAGGGAGCTCACCAACAGCTGTGAGGAACAGTAGCCTGGAAGCCAAGTTCATATTCTCTTCATCACCAGGCAAAAGTTAGATGGGTTGACCTTAAAACTACAACTTTTTGTACTTCCTGTAGTGAAATTCTTCTTTTTAACAATCTCCACATTTTGAAAGTGACTGCAGGGTATCCCACAAGTTGACATAGATAGGAAAAGATGGGAAATTGTAACTATACGTGCCTTTATTGGCAAAATATTCATGACAAATTTTACAAAAATGTGGCCAATACATGAAGAATATTTCGTGAATATTTTTAAAGAATTTTTCATGAATATTTTTTAAATAAAGCTTCGTTTTGCTACCATTTCCCATTTTTCCTATCTTTGGTGACTTTGGGGACACCCTGTAGATGGCTGTTTTCTTCTCTCCTTCAGAGAGAGAGGAAGAAAACAACTTTAAACACATGAAGAACTTGACGAGTGTCATTTAATTTCCTACAATATTGATGAAGAAACCAAAACCTGGGGAACTCAGGCCTAAAGTCAGAGGGCTGTTAATCATATAGTTAAAGTGGCATAATCACTGAACCTTCTCTGTGAACTGTGGGTAAGGTTGGAAATAATTGTTTTCTTTACTTCCTGTATGTACATGGATATATAGATACACATACACACACATACATGTACTGTGAAAAATATACAAGCAAATATATGTAAACCCTCAAAGTAAAGTCAGTGTAAAACTATAAAGTGTGGTGTGTGCACATTATTTGTTAGAAAAATACAGTGATTATGTGTATTGTTCTGTCTAAATCTTTTGTTCACCATTCTACTTTTTTCTTTCTCTTTCATTTATTCACTTATTCTTCTGTGTCTTGTCTATGTCTCTACCATCTCATCATGCATTAAAATAATTACTTTCTTGAACATGAGATTTTATTATAATTGCCAAGCATTTTCTGTCCTTCCTCCTGCAATGACTCAGAGTTGAAGGCTCTGTGGGTGTTGCCCAGCTACATTTAAATAATTCTAGTTCTCCTGTCCCACTAACTACCATCAAGACTTATGCAGAAGCTTGACTGGGCCGAGTGCACTCTGAAAAATTCTTGAAACTTGTTTTAGTCTGGATGGCCTGCTCAGGATACCTGGGTCTGCTCTTTCTCTCTCTCCTGTCCTCTCCCTTCAGTCTCAGTCTGATCTGCAAGGGATACCAGTTATCTAATACGCAGAGCCAAGGACAAAATGCAAACATTTAGCCCCTTGTTCAAAAATTATGAAGCGTTTCAAGATGGCAGACAGCAACACATGAAGCCAAATACTGGTCCCTTCTGAGTGAGAGGCCCTGTGTGGCTGCTGCATATCGTACACCCAGGAAGCTGGCCCTGCCTGAGAGGGTGAATGGATGGATCTGAGTGCTATTATGGCTTTTGGCAGAAACAGAACAGCTTCTAAGCTAAGTACAGCCCACTGTGCAGAAGTCATGGACTGAGTGATGCTTTCTGTCTCATCCCACTGCACAGTTGCCCCCACCCCCGGCTTCCCTGCCATCTGGGGTATTATTGTTTAACTGTTTCCTACACATTTCCACATAAATTTCTCTGGATTCAAAACGGAGATTGCCTACATAATTCCATATGCTTTTCATCCTTTCTTCTAATTTTTGCTGATTTCCAATTATCTGTGAAAGAATCTGCCACAATTAGTTATTGGTATAGAAGAGATACTCAAGACAATGTTTTTACTAAAATGCTTCCAGGTTCTAAAATTAGACTTAAAGGGACCTAAACTAAACTCCTCATTTCACTGAAGAAGCAGAAATGAATGTTCAAAAGAAGTTATTCCAGATCACAACAAGAGTCACAAGCAAAAGCCCCTCAATTTATTAAAGTCATCTTTATTTATTTATTTATTTATTTATTTATTGAGGTCTTACTTGGTCACCCTTGGTGCCATGGTGGCTCACAGCAAACTCAAACTCCTGGGTTCAAGCGATTCTCTTGCCTCAGCCTCCTGAGTAGCTGGGAGTAGAGGTACCCACCACAATGGCCAGCTATTTTTTAGAGACAGAGTCTCTCTCTGGCTCAGACTGGTCTCGAACCTATAAGCACAGGCAGTCCACCCACTTCAGCCTCCCATGTGCTGGGATTATAGGCATGAGCCACCACACCTGACCAGTTATCTTTCTTTTTGACTAATTTCTACATCTGGAATTCTTTATGTCCTTGATGTTGTGTGAGCAGTTTTCTTATCCATATTATAAAGATTACAAAATTACAAATTTTCTTTATCATTTTTATTCAACTATTTTAAACATAAGAAGCAAATACTACCTTTTTCTTTTTTCTTTTTCCTTTCTTTTTTTTTTTTTTTTCCTGAGGCAGCAAAGTCTCATTCTGTTGCCCAGACTAGAAAACTAGAGTATCATTGCATCATCCTAGCTCACAGCAACCTCATAACACTCCTGGGTTCAAGTAATCCTTTACCTCAGCCTCCTGAGTAGCTGGCACTACAGCCCTCCAAGGGGTAGGGGAAAACTCTTATTTTCACAATGCCCAAGCAATTTTTCTATTTTAGTAGAAACAGGGTCTCACTCTTGGTGAGGTATTCTCAAACTCTTGAGCTCAAGTGATCCTCCAGCCTTGGCCTCCCAGAGGGGCTAGGATTATAGGCAGCAAATACTATAATTTACTCAAGTGGTAACTGGGCAACTAGTAAGGATTATGCTAAGAGTTGATGTAGGTACATGAAAAATAGAAAAAGAGCTCATGATATTTAGAAGTATGAAGCTGCTAAGTAACCCTAGAAGGCAGGATATAATTGCATGCCAAATGTTTATTAGAGAAAATTACAAGGGTCCATTGATGGAAGGAGCTCAAGTTAGGTGAGATTGACAAGAAAGGACCTTATGGCTTCCAAAGAATGGCAGGTATATGTTCAGGGTGTAATAGAACTGGCAGTTAGATGACTAGGAGCCTGAAGACCAGAAATAGCATGATTTTTCCATAGATGGCAAAGTTGCTTAATATTTTCCCCATGAGGCTTGAATGTACTTTATAAACAAGTATTATGATGCACTAAAATAAGTGAATTTATTTTTTAAAAAGCAGAATTACAAAACATTCAAAGATAAAAAAAGTTCTATAATGTAAGTTTCTAATTGCTGAGGTACCTAGGAAATTGCTACTTCCCAACCTTGGTGGAAATTTGTCAAATACATCTTTAAACATGGTGAGAGTTTTTTAAAACTGTTTACCTACACTTTGACAACTATCATTTTTCAAAATTCCAAAATTGTTAGAACTCTGTGAAAATGTATAAAGAGGAACAGGTAACAGAAGCCCTCCTAAGGAAAAAAGTTCTTCTTTTCACCAATAACCTGTATTTGTAACAGCAGCAAACCAATTGTTTGAGCCTGACAGCATGATGTGTTCTCAGTTACAGTTATCCACGCTCATCAGCCAATGATAGTTCCTCTGTCAGATAGAGATCTTCCAATCTACGTTAGCTTAGAAAGCGATTGCAATGTGTCAACTTGCCATGGTTAAAAAGAAATGCTTGGAACTTAGAACTCAATACAGTTTGTCAGATATATTTAATTGAGTTAAAGAAGCTGTTACACAGATCAAATTCCAATGGCATTGTGAAATTGTAATGAGTACGAGTACACACCAACATAAAGGAAGTTCAGGGTAATGGAAATGTGTGAGGTCATAAATACCTCAAGGGAAATAGTAACAAGAAAATAAAATGTGATTTAAGGGTCAAATGATATGTGAGGCTAATGAATGTTCCACAAATGCTATGTAACCCTGAACTTGGATCCTGTAGAAAAATTCTGGTTCCATGTTTATCTCCATGATGTACTAGACATCCAATTTAATACATTCACATAGTAAGTTCCTTATTATGTAAGCAATCTAAATAAGTAAGATAGCAATCTAAATAAATAAGAGAAAGAGCATAGTTATTTCTCATACATAATAACTATAACATAGAAACAGTGAAAATAACTTTTAAAATAAGATAATTTTTCAATGTCCAAGAAGTGGTTCAATAATGTATAGTTTTTTAAAAATACATTCATCATCTTTATTCCACAAAGCAAAATTATAACATTGGTCTGTAAATGTAATATTGTATTTTTCTGTCTTTTTGAAAAACAATGGAAATTATTGCTATACCATTTAGCAACATTTTACACTGTTCTTAATTATGAGTCATGAATTATTTAATATGCATGAAGTTTCTCTTCCCCTAAATAGTATAACTATGAAAAACAGTTACCAGAAGACCTTAGCTAAGTTCTTTCTTCTGAGAATCATTTGGGGAAAACCATTTAAATATCTCTCTCTTTTTTTTTTTTTGCAGTTTTTGGCTGGGGCTGGGTTTGAACCCGCCACCTCCAGCATATGGGGCCTGTGCCCTACTCCTTTGAGCCACAGGCACTACCCACCACTTAATCTCTTTAAATTCCATATTCTTGGTCATAGAACAGAGCTTACCACCTATGTTACGATACTGTTATAAGAACCAAAAGATACATTATTTTATAAATGATTTTTAACCTGAAAATGTATTATATACTTTAGCCATTATTATATATTTTGTTATTGTTAATGATAGGTCATATTCCCCAATTATTTCCAATGACTTTCACCTCAAAGCTCTACTTATTAACTCTAGTTTGCCAAGAGTTTATTCAATTAATTCTTCTACATTTTTATTTTTACTTAATGCATATGAGTATCAGAAAGAATTATTAAAAAGTATGTACAAATGTTAAATCTTTCCAGATTTTGATTCTTGAAGCAAGAATCCAAGGTCAAGACAGGCAGAAATTAATCACAGGGAGATTAGAGGTGTCTTAGTTCCCCCTGTGTGCACTGTTCTTCATGACTAAGTTGTAACCTACAGTTGTGGCTTAAGAGCACACACATGTGTCAAATGTATAGCTTATAAGTATGGCCTTTCTACTTTGTAATTAAGAGATCTTATTGGTAAAGTTTGGACCGAGCTAAAGCTTACACAGGGTATTGTCACCATAGTCTGTCTCTGGGGGTGGTGGAAGACATGTGGCTTAGTTAATGGGGTTTAGAGCATAAAAGGGAAGGAAAAGACATCATACACATGTTGAAGATGGGTTGAGCTTATGATATTTTCAACCATAAATGGACCCAAAGAGAGAGCATCACAAACAAGCATATGCCTAAGCTGGCAGAAATACAAAACATGATTCCAAAGGAGCCTGTGTATTCTTCCTGCCTTTTTTTTTTTATTAAATCATAACAGTGTACATTAATACTAATGGAGTACAGTGTACTGTTTCTGTATACAATTTGAAGTACTTTCATCCAACTGGTTAACATAGCCTTCGTGTCTTTTTCTTAGTTATTGTGTTAAGACATTTATATTCTACATTTAGAGAGAATCACATGTACCCTTATAGGATGAACCATAGGCATATCCCGCCAATCACCCTCCCTTCACCCTCCCCCCCCCATGTTCCTGGACTAAAATTGGGTTATAGCTTTCCTATGGAAACTATAAATTAGTTTCATAGTAGGGCTGAGTACATTGGATACTTTTTCTTCCATTCTTGGGATACTTTGCTAAGAAGAATATTTTCCAGCTCCATCCATGTAAACATGAAGGAGGTAAGGTCTCCATCGTTCTTAATGGCTGCATAGTATTCCATGGTGTACATATACCACAATTTATTGATCCATTTGTGGGTTGATGGGCACTTGAGCTTCTTCCATGACCTAGCAATTATGAATTGGGCTGCAATGAACATTCGGATACAGATATCTTTATTGTAGTGTGATTTTTGGTCTTCTGGACATATACCTAACAGAGGAATTATAGGATCAAATGGCAGGTCTATATTTAGTTCTTTAAGTGTTCTCCAGATGTCTTTCCATAAGGAAAGTATTAGTTTGCAATCCCACTAGCAGTGTAGAAGTGTTCCCTTTTCTCCACATCCATGCCAGCATCTGTGATTTTGGGATTTTGTGATATGGGCTAATCTTCCTGGTGTTAGATGATATCTCAAAGTAGTTTTGATTTGCATTTCTCTAATGATTAAGGATGGTGCCTTTTATAACAAGCTCAGGTCTCCTAAGGAGACCTTCAAATGTCTGATAGCTCCCTCACAATCAGTGTGTTCTGGGAGGAGAAAGGTGAAAGAGACAGTCTGTGCTGGGCAGTGAGCAAAGCATGGGGAAAGTTTAAATGCTCTGTGGTCTTGAGAGGGTCTTGAGAGGATCTCTCCTGCTTTCTTTCATCTGAGACAAAGGGGCCTGGACAGGCACTTAGTTAATGTCTGGTGTTTCCATATTTGCATGAAAGTCAATTGCCTTGCCTCTAGTCTTCACTCAAAGGTTCTCATCCCAAATAACCCAAACCTGGTTGCCCCTCTTCTTTTTTTTCTTTTCATCTTCTGACTATCACACGTAAAATGAGCAACTTCTGTATCATGATAACCAAGTGAGAAAGTGTAAGGGTGAGGAGGCCATGGTGAAGACATGGCTAATTCATGGCCCAGATAGTCTATCCCAAAATGTTTTTCAATAAATATTTACGGAATTCTTATCTTACTAAGTGTCCCACTCTGTTTGAGGCCCAGAAGAATATCAAAGAACAAGATAAGCAAAGGCTCTGCCCTCATGGAGCTCAAATTCCAATGAAGGAGTCAGAAAATAAACATACATATGATATAAAGTCAAGTAGTAGCAGGTGCTACGAAAAAAAATGATCAAGCTACAGAAATAAAGAAAATAGTGTGAGGGGCTGTTTGGATCTAGAAGGGCAGGAATATCCCATAAGATGACATTGTGCATGGACCCAGGGGAACTCAAAAAATGAACCATGTTAATATCTGTGATAGGAAAATTCCAGATGAAGGGGACAGCAAAGGTAAAGTCCTGAAATGGAATGGTATCGAATTTGCTGTTCTAAAAAACTACAAGATATCCAGTGTCTATGAAGAAGGATGAGGAAGAAAGAGCACAGTAGAGGATAAATTTGGAGAAAAAGCCAGATCAAATGGGACAGTGAAGAGTCTGGATTTCATCTAATTATATAATATGGAGATGTTTAAAGATGTTGAGCCATTGTGCAAAGAATTAAGTGTAGGAAGTAAAGAGTGGAATTCCTTGGAAAGACCAGTTTGGAAGCTATTAAATACTTTAACTGAGAAAAGGTTGTATTTTAGAACAAGGGAATAGAACAGATGAAATGGAGAAAAGAAGTTCAGATTCTGTGTACATTGGTGGATCTGCTCCAGATATGTACATGAGAAACAGAGAAATTAAGGTTAACTTCTAAAGGAACAAGGGTTGAATAGTGATGGTGTTTACTGACATGAGGATGATATGAAGGAGTAGAGCTGGAAGAAGAAAATTGGTGTTGAACAAATTAAGTTACATGTCTACTATACAACCAAGTAGGGTTGCTGAGCAGGCAAGTGGATATATTCATCTGAACTCAGGGAAGAACAGCACTGGAGATAGAAATTTGGGATTCATCGGTATTTAGATATTATGAGAATGATGAGATCTAATAGCAATATTTAAAATGATCTCATTTTTTTCAATTAATATTCACTTTCAAAGAGTGTAGAAATCCAGAAGAAAATCTTTCTTGATTTTACAGAAAATGCAACTCAGGATTTACAGGAATTGGAGATGAATGCTGAAAATAATACCAGTGTGAATCACAGATACTACACAAGATCTGATCAATCCACTATCAGAATATGAGGCCCCACAGCTAGAAACACAGTGTGTGCTTATCCCTGACTAGAAACACTAAGTCAGATAAGAATAGAAAATGAGGAGCTGACCTTCTACTGAACCTCAGGGCAAAAGCAGCTATTATTATTTATTGTGAAGAGATTCTGTATGGTACCCTCAGATTGCAATCTATGAAGGCAAACCGCTTAATAGTTGATTTTACTAATTAATCATAGCCTACTCTATTTATATGCCTTTTTGTCTTTTTATTGTCCTAATGCATGTGTGTTTTAACATGTAAGCCACTATGATGCTCCTTAGAATAGAAACCATAAATATAGGTGCTTTATAAATACAAAAGTTGAGTCAGTAAGTAGAAAAATGTTACTGATTTAACAATTTTAGTGAAGAGTAGAGGACTGTGGAAATTAATCCTTCTGTGTTATCTAACAAGCCAACAAGAAAAGGGTTGGGCATTCATATTCCAACAGGTCAGTGTCAAGGCTGATATCCTGCCCTCGTCAACTCCATATTTCTCATAGCTGCTCCATTGCACAAACAATATCTTCTCTGACTCACATGTGCCTCTTGCTCTGATCTCACTTTTAGGTAAAGTTCTGGTTACATTTATGTGCTACTTGATTGGGTTAAGGAACCATCAACCCAAATAGTTGATGAAGTGATTATTTCTGGGTGTGTCTATGAGAGTGGTTCTGGAAGAGATTGTTATTTGAATCAGTGAACTGAGTAAAGAAGATTAACACTTACCAATGAGGGCAGGCATCTTTGGATACATTGAGATCCCAGATAAAGCCAAATACAGAAGAAGGGCAAATTCTCTCTCCTCTGCAGCCAGAACATTCATCTTCTCCAGCTCTTGGACACTGAAGCTCTGGTTGTCAGGCCTGTCGACTATGGGCTATACATCAGCAACAACTCACCCTCACCCCAAGATTCTCTGGACTCAGACCAAATGACATCACTAGCTTTCTGGGTTCTCCAACTTGCAGACAGTAGATGGTAGAGCTTCTTGGCTTCCACAATTGCATGAGTCAATTCCCATATAAATATATATTTATTCTGTTTCTCCAGTGAACCCTGACTAATACAATTAGATTGCTTTGCCCGACTCCTTCTGTCACAAATGGTGTTCTCAGGAAAGATGCATTCCCTAGTAAGTAACACTGCAGATCCCAGAAGAGTCTCTTTTCACTCCCTGCAATCACACCCTTACATAGGACATCCCAGCCCTGTGTGAAGTCTGGTGTTCTGCTTACTAGAAAGTAATCAGATTTTAAGAGCACAGAGCTATTACTTTTCATAAAGATGTTTATGTTTTTAACATAATATGATCAAAACGTTCAATTTATAACTCATTCAAAAGTGAATTTCTTCAGAATCCATGGTGTCCTAAAACCTGTAATGACAATGATTTTGTCAGTACTGTTCACTATTTTAGCAGGTGACAGTATGCCCAGCACATCATAGGCAATCAATAAATGGGCACTGTGGCATGGTAGGGGCAGGATGTTGCCATTGAAACTACAGACTCTGGTCTTAGATCACTTGGAATAAAATGCACCTCTGCCTCTCGTGTGCTGTGTGACCTTGACAAGTTACCTACTGCTTTATTAATCAGCATCCTGGTAAGAGCAGACAGTTTCTACCTCAGAAGATTTTTGTGAGACTCCACAACCACTACAGAAAAGTTAGAAGGTAATAAATTAGCCCTCAATGTGTTATACTAAGGATGAATTATTTAGGAATTTAGAATATTATAAGTGTGATAAAAGTTCCCAGCCCCCTTATTTATTCCATTGTTAAAGTGGGCACAGGTGCTAGGATTCAGGCAGCTACCTCTGCTCTCTTTCCTGTTTCTCCCTTCTGTGAGCTTTGTGACCTTTAGAGGCAATGTTGAAACTAGAGATGTTAGAGGTAATGTGGATAAGTTCACTGCTCCCAACCCTAAAAAGGAGGATGTCATCTCTTATCATCACAGTCTACTCTTAGCTATTTAGGTTTCCAAGTTCTCAGAGATTCAAGTTTGGCAGAAAAAAATGAGGGTCAGGAGATTCACTGAATTCATTGACAGAGACCAAAACTGAAAGACTTTGCTATAGCATGAATGGCAATCAATTTATAACCATGTTAACAATGCTCTATTTATTAATTTCTAATAAGTAAAATAAAAACTACTCACAAGACAAAATAATTACTATCAGCTGCTTTCAGTGCTGGAAATATCTAAAGGAAAATGTGAGTTATAGTAACAAAAGTTCTGTTTCATTTTTTCTGGTTTGTTTTCTTTGGGGACAAGCTTGGAAACAAAGGTTAATGGTTATTTTGATTAATGGCTGATGGTGTTAAAACAGAATAGAGGAGTGCCTTCCTCACAACTGTAGGGATAAACCAGAATAATGGTTTTGGTTCCACAGCACACATCTCCTTCTGACTTATGTTCTTACATTCTACAGAAGCACAGACAAGTCCTTACTCTCTGGCTTTGTAGTTCTATTTACTGGAAGAGTGGGTTTAGTTTACAAGAAGATCATCTGAGTCAATTATGAGAGTGACTGTGTATAACTTTTCCAGTTACTTGTGCTCTGGTAATGCTTCCTTCATATTTTAGACAAATGACTTTGATCATACTCATGACTTTCCAAATCTTAGTGATACTCAGTTCAAGAAAAATCAGTAGATCTGCCTCTATAGTTTTCTATTTTCTCTCAAACTTTGGGGATAAAGAGGGAACTTACTTTTATCCCCATGTAGTGACCATCAGACATTACAGAACACATATAATTTAAAAATTAATTTCCAACCACTTTGAAAGTAACTGTTGCATCTATTCTATTTTGTGCATTTGGGGCCATATGGGACCCCCCTTTGTTTATTAAATGGTAATGCAAATTCTTAAGTTAACAGAGTCATACTTATGGGATACACAGATATTAGTAGAGATATTTTCCAACATATCTTTCTATTAGGACTTTTCTATCAGCACTAAAGATGGATGTTGTCCATTTAGAAACATAAAATTAAAATGTTTTCCAAGAAATATTCTTAAGATGGTAAAGTTCAAAGAGGTACGATGTCATCCTTGGCTACAAACTAACTCCATCTTCCAATAAAGGGCAAATGTCTCTCACAATTGTCAAAGATTCCATCAGCTCATAAAATGCCAACTGCACATAAAATTTCTGGGAGATCTTTGGACTCTCTTCTCTTTTTTTTCATTTAAATTTTTTCAGATACCCTAATACTATAGTGGAGAAGATAAATTAGTCTAATGCAGGATACTATAAAATGTTCAATTACTGCAAAAAGATATGGCCATTTCCCAAAGGCAGAAATTTAATCAAAACTAGATCAAAATGGGAAAGTGAATGACAGAATATGTAAATATTCTTACATATTTAAAGTAAAAAATGACTTTTAAAAAAAGCTTTAAAATGAAATGTATTAGAGTAGATGTACAAACACTTAGAGGCGTTCAATTTGTCCATCGCCTGGTAGGATTTTAATGTTGTTCACATTTTACCATCTAATATGACAGAATCTCTGAGACTTTGCTCTTATGTAAGGATACGTTTAACATTTAGGTTATTTCTCATTACCAGAAATTGTGTAGATAGCACTATTTTTCTAAAATCTCCTTACAATTTGAAATATGAATCTTTAATAATTTTTAATTGTATTTGTTTTCTATAAACTCAAAAAATTATTATAGATGAAAACCTAAGAAAATTACAAATGTCCAAGTTATTTTATATGCTCTTTCTTTTAAATATTATTTTGGAAACCATTCACCAAGAGCTGTGTCAAAATAAGCCCACTTTAACAATGGAATAAATAAGGGGGCTGGGAACTTTTATCACACTTATAATATTCTAAATTCCTAAATAATTCATCCTTAGTATGACACATTGAGGGCTAATTTATTACCTTCTAACTTTTCTATAGTGGTTGTGGAGTCTCACAAAAATCTTCTGAGGTAGAAACTGTCTGCTCTTACCAGGATGCTGATTAATAAAGCAGTAGGTAACTTGTCAAGGTCACACAGCACACGAGAGGCAGAGGTGCATTTTATTCCAAGTGATCTAAGACCAGAGTCTGTAGTTTCAATGGCAACATCCTGCCCCTACCATGCCACTTATAGACACTCAAATAAAAAAATTGTTCACTTATCCCAAAAGAATATGAATAGTACTATTTCTCAATAGTGTTTCCGCCTATCCTTTATCTAGGTAGGCATTGTTGTGTTTCAAAGATCAGAAAATCTTTATTGCATTAATCCAAGTAAATACCCTCTTTGTATGAGATTGCTTAGTTACTGTAAATAACAATAAATTTGTTACTAAGTTGTTCATTAATCTTAAGACATCTATGGCATAAAGAAAAAGAAAGATCAAGAAATAGTAACTCAATGTTAACTACAAAATTGCACAATAGGAGATGTTCTTTCATTGAGAATCAAAATGAAAACTAAAAGATATAGGAAGCTGATTTGCTAGTTGCTTCTTGTCAGAATGGTTGACCAGATAAATTGTAAAACTTCTATTAGTTATCTAGAAATTTGGGGATAAGTCAAACCTTTAAGACCTCAGCTGTACAGAAAAGCAACATGATGTAATAAGAAAGAGTTAGGTTTTACTATGATACCTTTGCTTTTCAATGACAGAGTTGTCTCTTAGAGCTGTGGGATATTGAAAAAGTTGCTAAACTCATAATATAGCACATGGTAAAAGATGAAATTCATAGAAACAACTACTTCAAATAATAGTAAAAAACAAAATGTTCTAGTAGTTTATAAAGAGAAAAGTAGTGTCCTTAACAGGACCTTAAAAAAAATTACAAATTACTAAGAATGATATGATCAAAAATAGAAAAAATGGGCAAAGACAGAGGAACAGACTAGTTTTTTAAAAAGTACAAAGAACTAAAAGACTTCACTTTCATCAATGACCAACAATATATACTTATCGGATATAGAATAGTATTCAATTATTTAAAACAGCCTAGAGAAATTTTTAATCACAGCATAAAGGTTTTTGACATATTTATGTTAAATAAAAGAGGAGGCTATCAATCTTGAAATAAGATCTCAATTTTAGAGGAAAATTTATATTTATATCAATATACAGTGTGAAGTCAAGAATGCTTATCTCTGAATTATGAAATTATGTATGATTTTAATTTATTTTAATAACTTTAGTATATTCCATGTTTTCCACAAGGAGAATTTATTACTTTTATAATCAAAAAAATTTTTTGAAGCCAAGAAATATGAAAACCTTTAGACATGGTTCTACCATTAATAAGCTAAGCGACCTAGGGGGAAGTTCCTTAATCTAATTGAGTCTCAGCTTTCTTATCCATAAAATGAGAAAATTGAACTAGATCACCTCCTGAGGTCACTTTCACTTATGTGATTTTATAAATGTATGTAGTATTATTAACAGTGTGATATCTACAGAAAACAAAGACTAACTGAAGCATTAGCACACAAAAAAGTTATTGCACATGGGAGGAAGCAAGATGGCTGACTGGAGCCAGCTTTACACAGAGGTTCCGTCCAGAAGGAGAGTTAAAGGACAGAAGTTTAGCAAGTAGGCTGATGTTGTGGAGCTGAGCCAAGAAAGAAGATTGAAGAGCACACATCACCCCTGTGAAGCAAGCTGTGACCCCAAGGAAACAAACAATAGGTACACAACCCATTGCCAAGTGGTCAGGAGTCCCCTCCCCCATGAGAACGGCTCACAGTATACTCTCTACAAACAAGCGAGCAGAGTTCATATCTCTTCCTACTTTATCCCATGGGAGAGACCCTCCAGTTTTGCAGGAACTGACAACCATTTGTTAGCTCTAACTGCAACCACCCCAACACAGAGTGCAGTGGAGACAGAGATGCCAGCCCCATGAGAATTGGCACAGGTGCAGCAGCACAGTGTGGGGCTGAGTTGCAGTTTCTGTGAACTCAAACAGCACCTCGCCTGTGGAGGAATATAGCTGGGACAAAAATGTAAATTCTGAGAGAATATAAGTAGCAGTAACATCAATCAGGGGCAGGGCTGGAACTGAGTGGAACTCCCCAGTCTCCATTAAGCACCTGAGGTAGTCAGGCTTCAGCTCCCCCTGCTGGTTGGTGGCAGAGTGCAGCAGACTGGCAAGGAGACATAGATCTCCCAGTGACTCAGGCAGGTGAAAATCCCTGGTACATCTGCTCATTGAAGGGAACTGGGTCACAGCCCTATGGGGTTACCAATGACTGGGTGTGACAGAGGTGCAAGGTGGGGAAGGAGAAATCAACCTTTCCAGACTAATTCATTTATTGGATGGGCCCTTCTGACCCCACGGAGTACCAGAGCGAGTCATACTGTACCTGCCAGCAGACCCCTGCTATTTAGTTGTTGGAGACCTTTTGAACTCTCCCACTTGAGACTGGGTGCTGACTGGGGCAATTGATTTGGAACTCTTGACCTGGGCCAATCACCTGAGGACCATACAAGGTGGTACCCTGGTTTTGCTGTTGTGGGAAAATATGATTTTCTTTTTCCAGTTGTTGCCCATGGTGAGAGGGGTGTCCTAGTTGTTTGTATTTCTCCACAGCTGAACCTTCAACCCAGAGTTACTGATTCACCAGGATTGGACAGAGACCAGCTGAAAACAAGACAGAGCCACTTAACCCCAACACACCAAGCAGGTTCCCAGTGTCTCAGGCCATAGTACTGTATGGGTCCTTTGCAAAGCTATTGGGGAAAACGTGCAGTCACCAGTCCCAGCTCTTGGGCAAAGGGCTGGTTATTCTAGGAGCCCCTAATCCAATTTCACCATATCTGCTCATCTAGCCAAACAGTGAAAAATAATCATGGGCACAATCAGTGGAAAAACTCCAACAACATGAATAATTAGAGTAGATCAAATCCCCCAAGGAATGACAAGGTGAACACACCAGAAGATCCCCTTCATAAACAAATGGCTGAGATGTCAGAAATTGAATTCAGAATTTGGATTGCAAATAAGATTAACAGAGAGGAGATAAAAATGGAATTAGAAATTCAAGGAGCATTTCAAAAGTTGTCTCAAGAATTCAATGAATTCAAAGACAAAATCACCAAAGAATTTGGCACATTGAGGCAAGAACTTGCAGCCCTCAAAGATCTAAGAAATACAGTAGAATCCCTCAGTAACAGAATGGAGCAGACAGAAGAAAGGATTTCTGACACTGAAGACAAAACTTTTGAATGCTCCCAAATGCTCAAATAGGAAGAGAGGAGAGCAAAAACAAATCATTCTCTCAGAGAGCTTTGGGACAATTCAAAGAAAACTAATATTTGCTTTATAATAATTCCTGAAGCTGACAAGGTTGCTTTGAAAGGCCCAGATGTTCTAATCCAAGAGATAATCAAGGAGAACTTCCAAACATGCGAAGAGATTCTGAAATTCAGATAGCAGACAGTTTAAGAATCCCAGCACGACTCAACACAAAAAAAGCATCTCCCACACACATTACAATTAACTTCACCAAAGTTAATATGAAGGAAAAAAACTGCAAGCAGCCAGATGTAAGAAAACCATAACCTACCAGGGGAAGAATATTAGAATGACTGCAGATCTCTCTGCTGAAACTTTTCAAGCTAGAAGAGGTGGTCATCGACCATTAACCTCCTAAAACAAAATAACTTTCAACCCAGGATCCTGTAACCAACTAAACTGAGTTTCATTTATGATGGAGAAATTAAATGCTTTAATGACATTCACCTGTGCCATAACTAAATCAGCTCTCCAGGATATTCTCAGACCTATCCTCCATAATGACCAGTGGAATCCTCTACCACCAATGTAAACTCACTCAGAAACTTTTGATCAAATTCCAACTTCTACAGTGGTGAAAGGATTAAAAATGTCCACCGGACTTTCGCAAAATTTGTTACCCAAAATACTACCAGGTTTCTCAATATTCTCAATTAATGTGAATGGTTTAAACTGTCCTCTAAAGATTTACAGGTTGGCTGTCTGGATACAAAAACTCAGGCCAGATATCTGCTACATACAAGAATCTCGTCTTAGCTTAAAAGATAAATACAGACTCGGTGAAGGGATGGACATCTATAATTCAGGCAATGAAAATCAGAATAAAGCAATTTTATTCATAGATACACTAAGCTTTAAACCAACAAAAGTAAGGAAAAATAAGAATTGTCACTTCATATTTGTTTAGGGTAACACTCAACATGATGAGATGTCCATTATTAACATTTTGCACCCAACCAGAATGCGCCTCAATTTATAAGAGAGACTCTAGCAGACATGAGCAACTTGATTTCCTCCAGTACCGTAATAGTGAGAAATTTTAACACCTCATTGGCAGGGTTGGATAGATCCTCCAAAAAGAAGCTAAGCAAAGGAATTTTAGACTTAAATTTAACCATTCAACAATTGGATTTAACAGACATCTACAGAACATTCCAACCTAACAAAACTGAATACACATTCTTCTCATCAGCCCATGGAACATCCTGCAACATTGATCACATCTTAGGTCATAAGTCAAACCTCAGCAATTTAAAAGTTTCAAAATTATTCCTTGCATCTTCTTGGACCATCATGGAATAAAAGTTGAACTCAGTAACAACAGGAATCTGCATACACATACAAAAACATGGAAACCAAATAACCTTATACAGAGTGATAGCTGGGTCATAGATGAGATTAAGAAGGAAATTACCAAATTTTTGGAACAAAATGATAATGAAGATATGAATTACCAGAACCTCTGGGAAATTTATAGTATTGCAAGCCTTCCTCAAGAGAATGGAAAGAGAGGAAGTTAAGAACTTCATAGGACATCTCAACCAACTGGAAAATGAAGAACATTCCAACCCCAAACCCAGCAGAAGAAAAGAAATAACCAAAATTAGAGCAGCATTAAATGAAATTGAAAACAAAAGGATTATACAACAGATCAATAAATCAAAAAGTTGGTTTTTTGAAAATGTCAATAAAATAGATAAGCCTTTGGCTAAACTAACCAAGAATAAAAGGGTAAAATCTCTAATTTCATCAATCAGAAATGACAAAGACAAAGTAACAACAAACTCCTCAGAATTTCAAAAAATCCTTAATGAATATTACAAGAAACTTTATTCTCAGAAATACAAAAACCTGAAGGAAATAGATCAATACTTGGAAGCATGCCACCTTCCTAGACTTAGCCAGAATGAAGTGGAAATGTTGAACAAGCCCATAACAAGCTCTGAAATAGCATCAGCTATACAAAATCTCCCCAAAAAGAAGTCCATGATAATAAGATGGTTTCAGCCATTCAGATGGCTTCACATCAGAATTCTACCAAACCTTGAAAGAGGAACTAGGAACCTATATTACTTAACCTTTTCCAAAATATAGAAAGGAAGGAATACTACCCAACACATTCTATAAAGCAAACATCACCTTGATCCCCAAACCAGGAAAAGACCCAACAAGAAAAGAGAATTATAGACCAATATCTGTAATGAATATTAATGCGAAAATATTCAATAAGATCCTAGTAAACAGAATCCAGCAACACATCTAACAAATTATACACCATGACCAAGTGGGTTTTATCCCAGGGACTTAAGGCTGCTTTAATATACGTAAATCTATAAATATAATGCATCACATAAACTAAAAAGCAAAGACCATATGATTTTCTCAATTGATGCAAAAAAAGGCTTTAATAATATCCAGCATTTTTTCGTGATCAGAACTCTTAAGAAAATAGGTATATTAGGGACATTTCTTAACGTGATAGATGCCATCTACAGCAAACCCACAGCCAATGTCATATTGAATGGAGTTGAAATGAAACCCTGTCCACTTAGATCAGGAACCAGGTAAGGTTTCCCATTGTCTCCACTGCTTTTTAACATTGTAATGGAAGTCTTAGCCATGGCAATCAGGCAAGGAAAGGTGATGAAGGATATCCATACAGTTTCAGAGGAGATGAAACTTTCACTCTTCACAGATAATATGATTGTATATCTGGAAAACCCCAGGGATTCAACTACAAAGTTGATCAAGGAATCCAGCAATGTCTCAGGTTACAAAATCAATACTCACAAATCTGTAGCCTTTATATATACCAACAATAGTCAAGCTGAAAAAACAGTCAAAGACTCTATTCCTTTAATAGTAGTGCCAAAGAAGATGAAATATTTGGGAATTTACCTAACAAAGAACATAAAAGATGTCTATAAAGAGAACTATGAAACTCTAAGAAAAGAAATGGCTGAACATGTAAACAAATGGAAAAATATACCATGCTCATGGCTAGGAAGAATCAACATTGTTAAAATGTCCATACTACACAAAGCAATATATAATTTTAATGAAATCCCTATTAAAGCACCACTGTCATACTTTAAAGACCTTGAAAAAATAATACTTTGTTTCATATGGAATCAGAAAAAAAACATCAAATAGCAAAGACATTACTCAGAAATTAAAAACAAATCAGGAGGAATCATGCTACCAGACCGCAGACTACACTATAAACCAATAGTGATCAAAACAGCATGGTACTGGCACAAAAACAGGGAGGTAGATGTGTAGAACAGAATAGAGGACCAAGAGGTGAACCCAGCTACTTACCATTATTTGATCTTTGACAAGCCAATTAAAAACATTGAGTGGGGAAAAGATTCCCTATTTAACAAATGGTGCTGGGTGAACTGGCTGGTGACCTGTAGAAGACTGAAAATGGACTTACACCTTTCACCATTAACTAAGATAGACTCTCACTGGATTAAAGATTTAAACTAAAGACATGAAACCATAAAAATACTAGAAGAAAGTGCAGGGGAAACTCTTAAAGAAATCGGCCTGGGTGAATATTTTATGAGGAGGACCCACCAGGCAATTGAAGCAGCATCAAAAATATACTGCTGGAACCCAATCAACCTAAAAAGCTTCTGCACAGCTAAGAAAACAGCAAGTAAAGCAAACAGAAAGCCCTCATAATGGGAGAAGATATTTGCAGATTATGTCTCCAACAAAGGTTTAATAACCAGAATCCGCAGAGAACTCAAACGTATTAGCAAGAAAAAACAAGTGATGCCATCTCAGGGTGGGCAAGGGACTTGAAGAGAAACTTCTCTGAAGAAGACAGGTGCACAGCCTACAGACATATGAAAAAATGCTCATCATCCTTAATCATCAGAGAAATGCAAATCAAAACTACAATGAAATATCATCTAACTCCAGTAAGATTAGTCCACATCACAAAATCACAAAACCAGATACATTGGCGTGGATGTAGAGAAAAGGGAACACTTCTGTGTTGCTGGTGGGAATGCAAACTAATATGTTCCTTATGGAAAGATGTTTGGAGATCACTTAAGCATCTAAAACTAGACCTGGCATTCGATCCTTCAATTCCTCTATTAGGTATATATCCAGAGGACCAAAAATCACGTCATAACAAAGATATTTGTACCAGAATGTTTACTGCAGCCCAATTCATAATTTCTAGGTCATGGAAGAAGCCTAAGTCCCCATCACACATGAATGGATTAATAAACTGTGGCATATGTACACCATTGAATATTATGCAGTCTTAAAGAAAGATGGAGACTTTACCTCTTCATGTTTACATGGATGGAGCTGGAACATATTCTTCTTAGCAAAGTATCTCAAGAATGGAAGAAAAGTTTTCCAATGTACTCAGCCCTACTATGAAACTAATTTATAAGCACCTACACTTCCTTATGAAAGCTATAACCAAACTATAGCCCCAAATGAAGGGAAAAGAGGGGGAGGGAGGCTAGGTGGAGGGAGGGGAATTGGTGGGACCACACCTATGGTGTGTTTTATAAGAGTACATGTTAAATGTACTAAGGGTAAAAGATCTTAACACAATAACTAAGAAAATGCAGTGAAGGCTTTATTAACCAGTTTGATGAAAGTATTTCAAATTGTATATAAAACCAGCACATTGTACCCCATAATTGCATTAATGTACACAGCTATGATTTAATAAAGTAAATAAATATTTCTTTTTAAGTTATTGCACGTGGAGTAAGCCTAATAGGAATTTTCAGCAAGCCACAACTCACTGCCATTTCCCTCAATGAGTAACGTATCTATTTATAATACTAAATTTTCAAAAGACAATATTTAATATCTCTTTAATAATAGACCTATAAGGTTTGCAGGACAAAGGCACCCAAGTCAAAAGATGCTGCTTGACACCTGAGCTGGAGGCACAATTGTTTTCTAATCCCCGGAGCTCCATCAGGCCTTTGTTCGCTACGTGATGCTCTCCTGGGCTGGCCTTATCCCTTGTAAGAATCCCATCATACAGGGGCTGCATTTTCATTGAGCCATTTTCAGAACCAGTTAATCAGAAAATACTATTTTTCCATGATTTGGGGGATTGTTTCAATAATGTCTTTGCAACCGTAATTAAGAAATATGTTAACCCTTCTGTCAATTAACTTAACTGATGTGAAAACCTGACTGGTCCGTAAAGTGATGGATTTCCCTAGCTGCACCTTATCACAGAATATCTTGGTGTGAGGGAGAGAAGCTGTGCTGAAGCCAGAGCTATTAACATGCCAGGAAAATTATCACAAACTCCAGTACAGGGGGAAAAGAGGAAAATGTACCCAACCCATACATGGATGTTGCTTACACTGTTGGAATTATTTTTAAAATCTTTATTTGATGGGATGAACAATTGCATAAATTTTACCACTGGAAAGTTTTTCCAAAGAACTGGGCCAAGGAGAGAAATGGAGACTGGGGCTATGTGAAAACAGAGCAAGGGCATTTCTATCTTAAAAAAAAAAAAGAAATCTGATATTTCTCTTATTTTTCATAACACAGACTCATGAAAATATAAAGCACTCAGGCCAAAGCAAGAGTAGAAAGAGGGAACTCCTGACCTCCTTTCATTCTCTCAATGTCCAACCAGTGTGGTCTTGGCATCCCTTTGTGCACTGGCTGGTTTTTGAGAGGAGGTCTCGCTCTCACCAAAGCTGGAGAGCAATGATGTGAGCATAGCCCACTGCAGCCTTGAACTCCTGGTCTCAAGCTAACCTCCCACCTGAGTCCCTGGAATACCTAGTTGGCACCTCTTTTCAATGCTAAACCAGTGCTTCTCAAACTATTTTTCCCAATTCTTCAAAATGGATGTTTTTGTAAAATATGATAAAAAGAAATCACTATAAAATGAAATAAGATGAAAAACTAAGCCTACTGTTTTATTACTAAATTCAATAGTCATAAAACCATGTCAATTTACTGTAAAAGTTTTTAACATTTAACTCAGATTGTTGCAGACCAATAATGTGCAACTGGCAGTGCAATGTGCACTTCTGAATAGCACTGGATCAACAGTTACCCCATAAAAACTTCCCTCAGCACTTTTCACAATGCAGCTTCTATTTACACACCCTCCTTAGACTGAGAGTTCTGTAAGAGGGAAGCCAGCACTTCACACTAGACATGCTTACTAAGTATCTAATGAATGAGTGAATGAATAAGCAAAGCATAGCGGGACATAAGTCTTTCTGCTATTAACAACATAGACCTGTCTCACATGTAAGATAGCTCCCATGCTCTTCTGTTTCCTTTGCTGCCATAGATGCTTTCCTTTTCTTTTTTTTGAGACAGAGTTTCACTCAATTGCCCTTAGAGTAGAATGCCATAGCATCATAGCTCACAGCAACCTCAAATTCTTGGGTTCAAGGGATCCCTTTGCCTTAGCCTCCCCAGTAGCTGAGACTACAGGCGCCCACCACCAAACCCAACTAGTCTGGAACTCCTGAGCTTGGTGGATCCACCCACCTCAGCCTCCCAGAGTGGTAGGATTACAGGTGTGAGCCACTGTACCTAGCCAAATGTGCAGCATGCTTGGTTTATTTTTATTTTATTTTATTTTATTTATTTATTTTGAGACAGAGCCTCACTTACTTGCCCTAGGGTTGAGTGCAGTATCATCATAGCTCACAGCAACGTCAAACTCCTGGGCTCAAGTGGTCCTCTTGCCTCCACTTCCAGAGTATCTAGGACTACAGGCACCCACTGCCCAGTTATTTTTAAAGATGGGATCTTGCTCTTGCTCAGGCTGGTCTCAAACTCCTGAACTAATCCACCTACCTGGGCCTCTCAGAGTGCTCGGATTATAGGTGCAATGCCACCAACTTGGCCCAAAGGGTTCCATTCCATAATATTGAAAAGAATGCCATGTGGGTAGCTTCCCACAAATGGGATCACAAAGATCCTTTACAGTGCCAATCACTTTCCAGAAACAAGTAAGTTAAAATGTAAGAAACAAACATGAGAGAAGTTATAAAAATTCCAGAATAAGGCATCAACTTGGCCTTTTATTCCTGCTGTCTAGAGATCATGAAGACATGGAGTATTTTTATCTTTGTGTTTCTCTACTTTTCCCATTTGATTTACAGGGCCCCTGTGAAAATATTTATTAAATCCTTACTTGGAACCATTTGCTGCTTTCTCCAGCTCTGACACTAACTTCTAATTCAAAAAAAAAGTTAAGTATACAAGTATATTAGTTTTCTACTACTGCTATAACAAGTAACAATAAACTTAATGGTTCAAAACAACAAAAATTTATTATCTCACAATGTCTGTAGGTCATAAGTCTAACACAGTTCCTCTAAGCTGAAATTATGGTATTAACAGAACTGCATTCTTCTCCTGAGGATCTAGCGGAGAATTTGTTGCTTTGATGATTCAGGTTGTTGAAAGAATTCAGTTCTTTGAAATCGTATCACTGAGTCCCCATTTCCTTGCCATTGGTTGAGGGCTATTCCCAGCTTCTAGTCACCATCAGTTTTCTTGGCTTGAGGCCTCCTTCCTCCATCCTAAAATTCAGCAAGAGCTGGTAGAGATCTCCTCATAATGCATCTCTCTGACCTAAGATGAAAAGGTTCTCTGCTTATAAGGGCTCCTATAGCTAAGCAAGGCCCACCTGTGTAAACCAGGGTAGTTTCCCCATCCTAAGAAGTGTAACCGTATTCATATCTGCACAGATCCTTTAGCCATGTAATGTAACGTGTTCATAGGAGAGGGACCTATTTGGGGGTCTTACCCTGACTATCACAACAAGAACTCCGTAAATGTGTTTTCAGTAAAAAAGAGAAAATTAAAAATATGTTATTGACTTTATGTCCTAGGATACAGTCCTAATCTTCTATGAGGACTCCAGGTAAGATTTTAGCAGTCTTTATGGTGGAGTCTGTGCTGTGTGCATCTTTGTGCTGGAAAGTACTTTGGAGTTTGTTTATTTTGTTCATCTGGCCCAATGCCTTGTCCCTGACATGCTCACCCAGCTAAAATGCACCCTCTAGATTGCTACCATAGTCAACTCATGTTCTAATTCTATGCCTATGCTCTTCTTTCTGCTTGGATATAATTTCCTTTGTCTCTTCTCTTTGGGGACATGAGATATAACTGAAATAACATGAACTTGGAAACCACTCTGGTTTTAATTCCAATCAGTCACTCTGACACTTACTAGGCTGAGACTATCAGAAGCTCCTTTATCTAAAGAGCAAAATGGGATTATTAAAACCTACTTTGCAGGAATATTTTGAGGCTTTGAAAAATATACAAGGAAACATATAACACAGCATCTGTCATATATAATAGACATTAGCTAAATTCTAGTTATTCTTCTGCCCTAGAAAACCTCCTTCAGTCTACCAGCTCTCCTGTCATGTTGCCTCTAACCCTTTGGGAAGAGTAAGGCTCTAGCCAGTGATATTTCTTAACTGTGTATATTTGGCAGTATCACATTTCAGTGGGCAATACCAATACCTATCCATGTGCTCTAGTACATTATAAACTTCAATATAAGCTCCTTCAGTTGAAGATTGTCTTACTTATCACTTTATCTATATAACCTAGCAAAATATTCAAATTAGTCATTCAAATAAAGTTCAGATGGATGGATAGATGGATGGGTTAGGTAGATAGCTAGAAATCCACTCTCCTGGAGAAGGAGGACAAGGGTGAAGACCTCAGGTCCCCATCTCAATACCACACATCTTAATTCTGTCCCAAGTGATTGCTCATAACTGAAGAGGTAGGAATTGACCAATTGACCAATCAGAACTTAGCATACCAACATCAAAAAGGATTAAAGGACACTCTAGCCCATGGGCCAATCATCATAGGTACAATGGAGTCTTGAAGATGACCTAGAACAGTCTAAAGTTAGTTATAATGTCTTTAGCTTATAATTACACACACCCTTAATGGGCTTTCAGTGAGGGTCATGAGAAGTCCTAATGCACAATAAGACTCTAGTTCCAAGGTGACCTCTGAACCATGAGGTAGGCCTGATCCCAACAATGTAAACTGAACCACTGGCTATAACTTACAACCTTTTTTGTCTCTTTGCCTCTTTGCTCCTTTGCCCTTTTGCCCCTTCTGTTGGGCCAACATTGGAGGCCTATTGGCTATATACGGTGAACATATATTGCTTTATAAACCTTTTTACTCTGTAAATCTTTCTCTTCCTCAACAAATTTTGTTTCACACTTGCCTTACTTTGGGGTATCTGGTCATTCTTCAGCCAAGAATATCCTAAGAACCAAGGATGTAGACAGCTGCCTGAACCCCTGGTATTTTATTTAGGAAATAGGCAGCTCCCTGAAACTTGACAGATGGATGCAAGAATAAATGTAGAATCTAGCATAGTAACTGACACACAAAATATACTTCACTATATACTTAATTTAAATTAAGTATACCTATTATGTATGTGTACTGTATACCATTCTATGTTATTTACACTTTTTAATCTCTTAATCTGTATTGTTTACTAAATGGCAGTGTTTGTGTGTTTACATTTTTATTCCTGAAACCATGTTACATTCCTAAAAGGCTTTGTCTTTTATTTTTTTATCTTCACTCAAGCAAGCTTCTGTATTCTGTACATAGTGAGTGTTCGGTATGGTTTGACCAAGTGATCAAAAAAAAACAGTTTGATTTTTGGAAAAAAACAAAAAACTTATATTTCTGGATAAAGCAGGAGCTGATTCTTTAAAAGCACAATGCTTACATAGGAATGTTTCAACAAGTGACCTAAACAGAATTAAAAATATTTGTAGACTTAGTAGTGTCAAAACTACCTGTGTTTGCAAACTGGCCTTACCCAAAGGAAAGGCAAGCTTTCTGGTATGGCCATGATGAGAAGAAATTTTACAACTTGGAGTTGATGCTGCTGCTCTCCCTCAAAAACTGGGAGACAGGGCACCATCTTCCTTGATGATTACATTGTAAAGAATGGCTCATGGCTCCCAGGGCCTTGAGAAAGACATTTCTGCGTCATAAATCTAGCAACAAGCTTTTAAAAAGATTCACATCCCAAAACAGCAAAGGAAGGATTTACAAACACAGTCTTCTTTTTATTTATTTATTTATTTATTTATTTTATAGTTGGCAATTTATGAAGGGTACAAAGAACCAGGTTACATTGATTGCATTTGTTAGGCAAAGTCCCTCTTATAATTGTGTCCTGCCCACAGAGTTTTCTTTTTTCTTTCTTTTTTTTCTTTTTATTAAATCATGAACACATAGATCATGTATACATTAATGCATTTATGGAGTACAATGTGCTGATTTCATATAGAATTAGGAATGCTTATATCACTCATCTCATTTACTTAATTATTGTCTTAAGACATTTATACTCCATACTAATAGATCCGATATGTACCCTAGCATTATGCACCATAGATGTGATCGCACCATTCACCCTCCCTCAATCTGACCTCCTTCCATACTCCCTCCTCCCTCCTTCATCTTGGGCCATAGTTGTAATCTATTCTTCATATGAAAGTGTGAGTGATTGTAACTTGGTTTCGTAATAGTACTGAGTACACTGGATATTTTTTCTTCCAATCTTGAGATACTTTACTAAGTAGGATACATTCCAGCACCATCCATGTAAACATAAAAGAGGTGAAGTATCCATCTTTTTTAAGGCTGAATAATATTCCATGATGTACATTTACCACAATTTATTAATCCATTCATGGGTCGATGGGCACTTGGGCTTCTTCCATGACTTGGCTATTATGAATTGAGCTGCAATGAACAATCTGCTGCAAACATCTTCGTTATAAAGTGATTTTTGATCTTTTGGATATACACCTAGTAGAGGAATTGCAGGATCAAATGGTAGGTCTACTTTTAGATCCCTGAGTATTCTCCATACTTCTTTCCAAAGGGGATGTATTAGCTTGCACTCCCACCAACAGTGCAGAAGTGTTCCCTTTTCTCCACATCCATGTCAACATCTATACTTTTGGAATTTTGTTATGTGATCCACTCTTACTGGAGTTAGATGATATCTCAAAGTAGTTTTGATTTGAATTTCTGTGATGATTAAAGATGATGAGCATTTTTTCATGTGTCTATAGGCCACGTGCCTATCTTCTTCAGAGAAGCTTCTGTTCGAGTCCCTTACCCACAATGAAATGGGATTACTTGTTCTTTTCTTATTAATAAGTTTGAGTTCTCTATGGATTCTTGTTATCAAAGCTTTCTCAGAAACATAACTTTCAAATATCCTCTCCCATTCTGAGGGCTTTCTGCTTGCTCTACTTACTGTGTTCTTGGCTGTGCAGAAGCTTTTTAGTTTGATCAGATCCCAATAATGTATTTTTGGTGTTGCTTCAATTGTTTGGGGGATCCTCCTCATAAAGTATTCTCCCAGGCCAATTTCTTCAAGTGTTTCTCCTGTACTCTCTCCAAGAATCTTTATGGTTTCATGTCTTAAGTTTAAAAATTTTATTCAGTAAGAGTCAATTTTTTGTTAATGGTGAAAGTTGTGGGGCCAGTTTCAGTCTTCTACAAGTTGCCAGCCAATTCTCCTAGCACCATTTGTTAAATAGGGAATCTTTACCCCAATTTATATTTTTGATGGACTTATCAAAGATCAAATGAACATAAGTGTCTGGGTTCATCTCTTGGTTCTCTATTCTGTTCCATAGATCTACCTCTCTGTTTTTGTCCCAGTACCATGCTGTTTTGATCACTAGCAATTTATAGTATAGTTTGAAGTCTGGTAGCGTGATTCCTCTTGATTTGTTTTGATTTCTGAGTAGTGTCTTGGCTATTAGAGGTTTTTTCTTGTTTCATATAAAATGAAGTGCTACTTTTTCCAGATATTTGAAGTATGATGGTGGTGCTTTGATAAGAACTGCATTAAATTTGTAAATTGCTTTGGGTAATATGGACATTTTAACAATGTTGATTCTTCCTAGCCATGAGCATGGTATGTTTTTCCATTTGTTAACATCTTCAGATATTTCCTCGACTATTTTTTAGTAGTCCTTGACTATTTTTTCAGCCTGACTATTATTGGTATATATAAAAACTACTGATCTATGAGTATTGATTTTGTATCCTGAGAATGCTACTGTGTTCCTTGATCACTTCTAAGAGTTTTGTAGTTCGAGTCCCTGGGGTTTTCCAGGTATAAAATCATATCATCTCTGAAGAGTGAAAGTTTGATCTCCTCTGATCCTATTTGTATACCTTTGATCACCTTTTCTTGCCTGATTGCAATGGCTAAGATTTCCATTACAATGATAAAAATAGTGGAGACAATGGGCCACCTTGCCTGGTTCCTCATCTGAGTGGAAATGATTTCAATTTTACTCCATTCTATATGAAATTGGCTGTGGGTTTGCTGTAGATGGCCTTTATCAGTTTAAGAAAAGTCCTTTCTATACCTATTTTCTTAAGAGTTCTGATCATGAAAGGATGTTGGATACTGTCAAAAGTTTTTCTGCATCTATTGAGAGAATCATATGGTTTTTGTTTTTTAATTTGTTTGTGTGATGTATTATATTTATAGATTTATGTATATTGAACCAACCTTGACACCCTGGGATAAAACCCACTTGGTCATGGTATATAAGTCATTTGATGTGTTGCTTGATTCTGTTTGCTAGGATCTTATTGAATATTTTTGCATCTATGTTCATTAAAGATATTGGTCTATACTTTTCTTTTCTTTTGGGTTGTTTCCTGGTTTGGAAATCAGGGTGATGTTTGCTTCATAGAATGTGTTGGGAAGTATTCCTTCTGTTTTTATGTTTTGGAAAAGGTTAAGTAATATAGGTATTAGTTCTTCTTTCAAGGTTTGATAGAATTCTGATGTGAAGTGATCTGGTCCCTTACCTTCTTCTTTGGGAGATTTCATATAGTTGATTCTATTTAAGTACTTGACATAAGTCTGTTCAGCATTTCCAATTCTTTCTGATTAAGTCTAGGAAGTTGGCATGTTTCCAAGTATTGGTCAATTTCTTTAAGATTTTCATATTTCTGAGAGTAAAGTTTTTTGTAGTATTCATTAAGGATTTTTTTAATTTCTGAGGTGTCTCGTTATTTTGCCTTTGTCATTTCTGATTGATGATATTAGGGACTTTAATTTTCTATTTTTGGTTAGGTTGGCCAAGGTTTATCAATTTTGTTTAATTTTTCAAAAAAACAACTTTTTGATTCATTGATCTTTTGAATAATTCTTTTGTTTTGAATAAATCTTTTGTTTTCAATCTCATTTAGTTCTGCTCTAATTTTAGTTATTTCTTTTTTTTTTTTCCAGGTTTGGGGTTAGAATGTTCTTCCTTTTCAACTTGCTTAAGATATCCCCTTAAGTTATTAACTTCCTCTCTTTCCATTTTCTTGAGGAAGGCTTGCAATGCTATAAATTTTCCTCTTAGGACTGCCTTTGCAGTATCTCACAGGTTCTGATAATTCATGTCTTCATTATTGCTTTGTTCTAAATATTTGCCAGTTTCCTTCTTAATCTCATATATAATCCAGCTATCATTCAGCATAAGGTTATTTAGTTTCCATGTCTTTGTATGAGTATGCAGATTCTTTTTATTGGTGAGTTCAACTTTTATTGCATGTTGATCCATGAACATACAAGGAATAATTTCTATACTTTTAAATTTGCTGAGATTAGACTTGTAACCTAAGATGTGATCAATTTTGGAGGATGTTCTATGAGCTGACGAGAAGAATGTATATTCAGTTTTGTTAGGATGAAATGTTCTGTAGATACATTGTAATGGGACTCTTTACAATGTTGGGGTCAATTGAGTTGTTAAATTAAATTGTTGTATGGTGAAGTTTAAGTCCAAAATTTCTTTTCTTAGTTTCTTATTGGGAGATCTATCCAATACTGTCAAATGGGTGTTAAAATCTCCAACTATTACGGTGCTGGAAGATATTAAATTGCTCATGTATGTTAAGGTCTCCCTTATAAATTGAGGAGCATTCTGGTTGGGTACATAAATGTTAATTGACATCTCATCACGTTGAGTGTTTCCCTTAATAGATATGAAATGACCATCCTTGTCTTTCCTTATTTTTGTTGGTTTAAAGCCTAGTGTATCTGCAAATTAAATTGCCACCCCCGCATTTTTCTGATTTCCATTTGCCTGAATTACAGATGTCCATCCCCTCACCCTAAGTCTATATTTATCCTTCAAGGTAAGATGAGATTCTTGTATGCAACGTATCTTGACTGAGTTTTTGTATCTAGTCAGCCAACCTGTGCCTCCTAAAAGGACAGTTTAAGCCATTCACATTAAGTGAATATTGATAAGCCTCATAATATTTTGGGTGTCAAGTTTTTTGAAAGTCCAGTGGACATTTTGAATCTTTTCACCACTGTGGAAATTGGGTTTTGGTCAAGAATTTCAGAATGCATTTACTTTGGTGATAGAGCATTGTGCTGGCCATTATGGAGGATGGGTGTGAGGATATCCTGAGGAGCTGTTTTGCTTATGGCAAATTTCTTCAATGTGTGTATGTCGTTAAAGTATTTAACTTCTCCGTCATAAATGAAGCTTACTTTAGCTGGATACAGGATCCTGGGCTGAAAGTTGTTTTGTTTTAGGAGATTGAAGATAGATGACCATCCTCTTCTGGCTTGAAATGTTTCAGCAGAGAGATCTGCAGTCATTCTATTATTCTTCCCCTTGTAGGTTATGACTTTCTTACATCTGGCTGCTGACAGAATTTTTTCCTTCAAATTAATTTTGGCAAAGTTAATTACAATGTGTCTAGAAGATGCTTTATTTCGATTGAGTTGTGCTGGGGTTATGAAACTGTCTGTTATCTGAATTTCAGTATCTCTTGCCATGCTTGGGAAGTTCTCCTCAATTATTTCTTGGAGTAGAGTATCTGTGCCTTTTGGACTATCTTCTTCTTCTCTAGAGATTCCTATGAGGCAAGTTTTGCTCTTTTGGAGTGGTCCCACAACTTCTCAGGGAATGATTCATTTTTTCTCTCCACTTCTCTTCCTTTTTGAACATTTCAGAGCATTCAAAAGCTTTGTCTTCAATGTCAGAGATACTTTCTTCAGCCTGCTCCATTCTGTTACTGAGGAATTCTACTGTATTTCTCAGATCTTTGAGGGCTGCAAGTTCTTGCTTCAGTGTGTCAAAATCTTTGGTGATTTTTGTCTTTGAATTCATTAAATTCTTGAGACAACTTTTGAAATGCTCCTTGAATTTCTAATTCCACCTTTACCTCCATTCTGTTAATCTTATTTGCAATCCAAATTCTGAATTTGATTTCTGACATCTCAGCCCTTTGTTTATGAATAGGATCTTCTGTTGTGTCTCTTCTCTTCTTCCTTGGGGGAGTTGATCTACTCTGATTATTCATTTTGCCAGAGTTTTTCCACTGATTCTGCCCCATTATTATTTTTCACCATTTGTCTAGAGAAGCTGGCAAGGTGAAATTGAATTGTGGGTTCTTGGAGTTTTAATTAACCAGTCTTTTGCCAATGAACTGAGACTGGAGATTAGAACTTTTCTCTTAGAGCTTTACAGCGATGCCATTCAGTACTACAGCCTGAAACTCTGGGTACCTGCTTGGTATGGTGGGGTTAGATGGCTCTGACCTGTATCCAACTTGTCTCTGTCCAATCTAGTGGATCAGTGGCTTTGGACTGAAATCTCATCTGTGGAAATATATAAGCAACTAAGACAAGCCACCCCTCCTACATTCAATAACTGTAAGGAGAGAATCCCACACTCCCACAATAACACAACCAGGTTACAACTTTGGTGGGTCCCCAGGTGATTACCCCAAGTCAAGAGTTCCAAACCAATTGTCCTGGTCAATAAAAACACTGATCAGTTGGGAGAGTTCAAAAGATCTTCAGCACCTATGCAGTGGGGGTCCACTGGCAGCTAAAGTGTAACTCACTCTGATGAGTCAGAAAGGCCCGTCCAGCAAAATAGTCCAGGGGGACTGGTGCCTCCTTCCCCACCTTGCACCTCTGTCATACCCTGCACTGATAGCCCCATGGGGCTGTGGCCCAGTTCCCTCCAATGAGCAAATGTGCCAGGTATTTGGGCCTGCTAGAGTCAGAGAGAATTTAATGACTCATGGGCCAAGCAACCACACTCTGTCAGCAGCCAGATGGGGAAGTTGAAGTCTGATTACTTCAGGTGCTCAATGGAGACTGGAGAGTGTTACACCTGAGCTCATTCCAAACCAGAGGTTAACAAATGCTTTTTGCCCTCAGAGACCATGCCACTGCCCCAGCCACTCTGATCCTCCAGTATCCTTGCAATGCGGGATCTAGCTCCCTCTGGCAGTCCATAGAATTGGGGAAGTGTCTCTCTGAAATTTGACCCCAGCAGGATCACTCTATTAATGTTGCTGCTAGGTGGGAGGTGTCTCCACTAGGGTTCCCATGCCTCAGTAGTTCCCAAGCTTCCACCCGTTGTACAGAGCCCCAAGCCTCTGCCCACTGCTGAGTTGCTTTTTCTCAGAGCCAAGCCAGCCACCTTACCCCTGTGTCTTTCTGCACTGTTACTGGATTCACAGGTGCAATGTAGCTGCGCTACCTCAAACCATGTAATGCCCAGTCTTAACAAAGAACTGCAAATGTTCTGGTCTCTGTAGGGGTTGGGCTCCTAGACTGCCAGGCCAGAGGGAAAGATGGACTGGGAGTTCAAAGTGGCAGGAAAAATATTTGTTCCACCTTCATGCCAGACAAGAGAATTCCCAGGCTCAGCACGGGGACTCTCTGGAGAAGGAATCCCAGCTACCAGAAGCTTTCTCCCATGGGATTAGAGAAGAGGACCTCAGTTCACCACTCACTAGTAAAGATCTCACAGCAAGCAAGCAAGAAACTCTCTTGGGGGAGGGGCTAGACACAAACACTCTTTGAGGTGGGTTCTGTACCTGAAATTTGTTTCCTTGGGGTTGAAGTTTGCCTCAGCAGAGAAGATGTGCAATTGTCAATCTCTTCTCTCAGCTCAGCTCCTACCCTTCAGCTTTGTTGGGTTCTTTCTGGCCCATTATCTCTCCCTCTGGACAGGAGCTTCTTTGAAACATGGCTTCAGTTGGCTATCATCCCCCAATCCCCTTTGTTCTTGTTGAATGGAAAAATTGGAGTTAGGGAAAATAGCCAATTCAAAGTTTTAGTAGAACACAAGGTACATTGAAACAAAATGAACAAACAAACAAAAACACAATCACACACACAAACAATCAAAAACAAAAATAGAAAAAAAAACTGGAATAGCCTGATGTAAGTAATCTCAGCAACCATAAGAGGAAGGGGAAGGCTCATGCCCTTAGCCCAGTGGCCAGGGCACCAGCCACACACACCAAAGCTGGCAGGCTGCAACCTGGCCCAGAGCCCACCAAACAATAACAACTACAATAAGAAAAATAGCCAGGTACTGTGGAGGGTGCCTGCAGCACCAGCCACCTGGGAGGCTGAGGCAAGAGACCCACTCAACCCAAGAGAGTTAGAGGTTGCCATGAGCTGCCACGCCACAGCACTCCACCAAGGGCAACATAATGACACTCTGTCTAAAAAAAAAAAAAAACAAAAAACAAAAAACACTAACTCCTACAAGAAATAAAAAGCAAATAAAAAGCAAAAATAATTAGCAAAGATGGAAAAAAGACAACAAAATTGGTTTTTTGTATATACATATATATGTGTGTGTGTGTATATATATAAACTTACCACTATATATATGCCATAGGGATCGACATTAGTAGGAATATATTTATGTTGCAATATACTTTCTGGACACCAGGTGGCGCTGTGAATGGTTCCCAGGCTTATATCTGTCTCCCAGCTTAAATTGTTCTTGGTGTTGCCTGATTACCAGCTTGGCACCTAGACCCTACCAAACTAATGATTCCACCCATCTCAAAACATCTTCACAGGCAGGTTTCTCAAATTCTCCCTGCAATAGTTCCCACGAAGTGCCAGATACCCTGGGCTAGTTCTGAATGTAAGACGACTGTCTGTGGGTAAGATTCAAATCGCTACACCTCACCTGCACAGAAAGGTGCCTGCAGCAACCGCCATCTCTCAAATTCCAAAACAATGGCCTCTTCCTCTCTGAGATCTTTCCCGTCTGAGTGTTTCTTCTGCCACCTAACCGCAGTGGTGCCAGCCACACCAGAGGCACTCCACTCTGGCTGCCTAATTCTGCTCAGGAGTCCACACTTCACCAATCTGTCCACACGATGCCTATTTTCCCCGCAAACTGGGAACTACAATCCTCTGTTGTGGGGCTGGATGCTGCTGCTGCCACCCACAGCTGCTGCAGCCAGGGGCAGAACGTTTCCTGGCAGAACCTTTCCTGGCAGTCTCCGCAGCTTCAGATTACACTCCAAGCCCAGCAATCCGCCACCTTGCTGCACACCCTACACCAATATTCCATGCCAGGAATGATCTAGACCACTCACTCTCACCTGTTGTTCCAGGAGAGCTGAGCTAAACGTCCTTCCCGTCTGCCATCATGTTCCACCCCAAACACAGTTTTCTAAAGTAAATGTTCTAAGGAAAGGGCGGTCAGGAGCCTAGAACAGGAGGAAGCCTGCTTTCTACAGTTTAGTCAAGGAGCAGTACTGTGGCTCACACCTGTAATCCTAGCGTTCTGGAAGACCAAGAATTGCTGAGGTCTGGAGTTCAAAACCCGCATGAACAATAGTGAGATCTCAGCTCTACAAAAACAGAGAAAACTGAATTGGCCGTGGCACCTCCTCCAACTATGAAGGCTGAGGCAGGATCCCTTGAGCCCTAGAGTTGGAGGTTGCAGGGAGATATAATGACACCATTGCACACTGGTCAGGGTGACAAAGCAAGACTCCATCTCAAAAAACCCAAAATGACTTGTTAGACAGTGGCCACACCCTGTCATGTCATGGTTTTGTCCTCACAGTATTAAAAAACTATTTAATTTTTATCTTTGAATTAGCTATCTTCATGAGTGTAGCCAGACAGAAATAAGAATTACATTTTCTTTCCAAAACTGTGGGAATTCAAGGAAAATATACACAAAGTGACAAAATATAAATTAATAAAGTTTAGTCAAGCAGAAGAGAACATTAAGGCCCTCTTGGTCAGTAGGAACCTAATTGTGTATTTCTGGATCAGGAGGGATGAGTTTGAAACGTCTCTTGAAAAATAGGGTAGTTATAAGACAGTAAATTCTTTAATGGGATCTATTTATCACAGTACAGCTCAGCAGGTCTATTGACAAGCGAACAGAACCGAGCTAGCCCTTGGCTGAGGTAGAGAAGATTTATCCCTAAGTCCTTAGGTATAAAAGGAACTTGGGTTAAATAATAAACAGAGATTTGAATCTGGCCTTGTAGAGCATATTTGTGGAATTGCCTATATTTCAGGGAAAAAAAATGTTGCTGCTTTAAAAGGTGTTGCATAGCTTTACTTTCTTTCTTTCTTTCTTTTTTTGAACCAAGAGTCTCTCTCTGTTGCCCCATGCTAAAGTGCTACAGCATCATACCTTATAGCTCACAGCACCTCAAACTCCTGGGCTTAAGTGATCCTCTTGCCTCAGCCTCCAAAATAGCTGGAACTACAGGTGCCTGCCACTACCCTGGCTAGTTTTTCTATTTTAAGTAGAGATAGGGGTCTCACTCTTGCTCAGGCTGGTCTCGAACTCTGAGCTCAAGCAATCTAGCTGCCTCGGCCTTCCAGAGCACTAGGATCACAGGTGTAACCCACCTTTCCCAGCCCAGCCCATAGCTTTACTTTTTAATTCACATTTTTCAAATAATTAAAAGTTAGTGGAGGTGATACCTCCACAACATGGGCCATGTCTTCACTTCCTTGCTATTCTTCTCATTACAGAAGAGAGTGATAGAGAAGGGAAAGTAATTTCTAAATACTAATATTTTAGGTGTTATTTTTAACTCTTCACATTTTTCCAAAGCTCTTCGTTCTACAATTCCCTAAAGCATACAGCTGGCAGTAAGTCAAAAGTGGAAAGGGATGAGAGTGAAGTTATTTCACTCTTCTAGTGTATTTAATTCTATTGTTTTCTGGTTTGCTTTCTTTTTTTTTTTTTTTTTTTTTTGGCTGGGGCTGGGTTTGAACCCACCACCTCTGGCATATGGGGCCAGCGCTCTACCCTTTTGAGCCACAGGTGCCATCTCTTTTTTCTTTATTCTTACATCTGATCTTTAATACTTCCTCCATTTTGAACATGAGCAAACTTCTGGGTATCTAAACGATATATTGGGTGTGTTTGTGCCTGTGTATGTTTGTGTGTGCGTATGTACTTATGCCTATGTGTTTGGGGAAGCTGTGAGTTTATAATAACCAACCAGTTACATGGGACAACATCCCCACCATTATCTGGCTGCTATTTAATGAGCGTTTGGCAGAGCCCAGCTAGAGTTTTGGTTAGGACAACAGAGCTTGTACACACACTCCTATGCTCCTTGTCCAAAGATAGTTAAATAAAGAATACATATTTAACATATCTGCTGCATAGGCAGAATTGAATTCTGCTTATGAAATGAATGACTTCTATTTCATAAATACATAATATTTGCGAAATTATACTTTTCAAGCAAATTCTAACATGTATGCTGAAAATATTTTGTTTGCCTCATAGACTACACATTAACAAAAGGAACAAGAAAGTATTCAAATTTCAAATTACTCTTCTCTCTCTTTCTTGTCCTACTGGCTCTTAATGCTGGTAGCCAGGCATAATTTTTAAACACGTTTTTTTAAAGCCACTTTTCAATGAAGAGGTCGAGTGAGGTTAGGGTCCTTACAGTAAGTCACACTTTCTCAGTGCAAAATTCTGTCGTACTCATCATTTCTCAGTTAATTAAGCCGAATATCTCCTTAGAGATCTTTGCTATATGAAATTGGAAACTGGCTTCATGTTAGCAATTGTACCAAAATGGGCTTTAAAATGTAAAAGTCTCTAATCCTCTTTTAGAAGGGCAAGTGTTTCATGTCACCTTGTCTGTGGAGCAAAATCTCTTTCTGAATGAAGGATGCTGCTTTGCTAAACCCCACACTCTGATTATAAATCAAGCAGCACAATAACAGTGCTGCAGACAGATAATCTCTTTAGCATAAAATTGTATTCAGCAAGATGGAAATCCTAACAAGAATGTGATTTCTGTCAGTTTAGCGTTTCATGCATGCCATTTACACGAAGATTTTTTTCCCCATTCTCCTATTACCAGTTCAACCTAGAAAAAAAATGGCTTATAATACGTTCAGGGTTTATATACATAGACCACAATGGGCATAAACCATATGGGGATTGCTTATCGAGAGTCACAATTCTTTTTTTTTTTAATTATTTCTTATAGCATAACTGTGTACATTAATGCAATCATGGGGTACAGTGTGCTGTTTTCATATGCATTTTGAAATACTCTCATCAAACTGGTCAACATAACCTTCATGTCATTTTCTTAGTTATTGAGTTAAAATGTTCATACTCTGCTCTTAGAAAGATTCACTTGTACCCTTGCAAGGTAAACCACAGAGGTGAGCCCACCAATTTCCCTCCCTCCCCCCATTCATGCCCCTCACCTCCTCCTCCCAACCTCCTCCCATATTCTAAGGCTATAATTAGGTTATAACATTCCTATAAAAGCTATGTCAAAAATACACTTTGGGGACCAGATCAAACTTAAAAGTTTCTGCACAGCCAAGAACACAGTAAATAAAGAGGGTAGACAGCCCTCAGAAAGGGGGGAAAATATTTGCTGGTTATGTCTCCGACAAAGGTTTAATAACCAGAATCCACAGAGAACTCAAATGTATTAGCAAGAAAAAAACAAGCGATCCCATCTCAGGGTGGGCAAGGGAGTCACAATTCTTAACAGATTGGAGGGTGTTCAAAGAAAGAAAATAAAAGTGAGTAGATGGCCAGGATTGGCTCGTGAACACAGAGTACAGCCGGACTACATCACAGCCGGACTATATCACCCCAGAAGGAATGAAGGATCTCTGAAGAGTGTAACTTCAGAGAAGCTGGAATTATTTATTGTTGCCTCAGGGAGATGTAATTGGGGTTAATGGGATGAACTTAAGCAAAGAAAAATTCAGGACGTACATCAAGAAACACTTCCTAATAATGAGGTCTTTTATAATATTGCCCCGATGGAAGTATTAGCAGCCCTTTTGTTTGAGTCATTCAAACTTCCTGTAGGAAAATATATAGAAAAATGGGCTGTAAAAGACAAGCTCATACCAGTCCTCGTGGGATGAATTATGCAGCACGATCAGATCTTTCTCAGCTTTAATTTCCACGACTCTATTTCAGCGAGTTCCTCAAGGCTCAATTTCCAAAGCCTTTGCTCCCGTTTACATTGCGCCTGCACCGCAGCAGCTTCTAACCACCTGAGCTTGCAATTTTGTGCTACAACCGTTGAGACTCTTCTCTGAGAACCTTGGAAATCTGATGTCATTTGCAATGATTTCAACTGGTATTTGTGGTTATACATGTAGTTAATATAAAGTCAAGATAATAAAGGTCTGAAGAATGCCGCCAGCAAACAGATGTAAGCGGTACCCTGAATTCTTTTTCTCATTTGATTTGTCATCACATCCTTTAATTCATTAAATTAGAATTTATTGACGATATTGTATCTGCTGACGACTGAGTAAATGCTGGGGTTAAAGAGTGAAAATATTAAATTAGGTATCAGTTTTTATCTTCTTTGAAATCTTCTCTGGCTAAAGATTGCATCTTCTGTAGCATTTCATGACCTGGTACCTGGCCTGCTCTCTGCCACACGTATATTTAATGGAACAAATGATTGATTCTCAAGACTACCATATTTGATACCTTAAATCAATTTCCATAAACTTATTTTGTACCTTTATTTCAATGCACTAATTAGCAAAGATGTATTTCTAAATAAGTAAATAAGTAAACAAAAATGTGCTAGTTTAGGTGTGTGGTTCAAGATCTTCTTCGTTGTTTTATTCCAACATTTCCAGATAAAAAGTCCCTGCCAAAGTGGGGACAACGGCCTGAGGCACCTTCACGCCCCTCCATGGGCATGAAGCATGGTTTGAGGAAAGTTCTTTCTTCTGCTTTCAACACTGGACTTTGGGGGGAGGGGGGAAAAGAGGAGAAAATTAAGACTTTTCTAGGAAATTACCTACTCTGCCTCTATCACCAGTCCCTGCACATACCCAGTTCAGTGCTAGGCCTCCATACCAGTGCATACTGAAAGACTATTTTAAAAGGAGTGGAGAAAATCAGGAAGCACAATGATTAAATTCATGAGAGATGAGAGAGAGACAGCATTGATTGAACCATGACTTGGGATGATTTCCACACTCCTGAAGCCCGTCCTTCCTTGTCTTCCTTTCATGTCATTGGTCCTCCTTCATGATATGTATTATAGAAGTATTTTCATTATTTGTATTTCTTTGATCTTCAAAACATATTTAAATGGTTTAAAATATTTGCTTTTCTTTTAGCATCTGATAGAGCTGTCATACCGTTTTTAATCTTTTTCAACAGATGCTCCAAACTAAATTCTTTGCATCATTTTTGTTCTCCCTATCTCGCATCTATATTTGGTGGAAACCTAGTAAGAAGAAAATTTCAGTGACATTATTAAAACTGTGTTTATTAATAGCTCTTATTCTGTTATTCTTCCCCTTCCTTATAAATAGCACAGAACATCTCCACCACTAATAAACTGATGTTAGAGACCATTTTATCCCTTACTATCTCTTACTAGCTTTAAAACTATGTATTTGAAGCATCATTTCTTTTTCTGGTCCCCGGTGCGAACATCCCTTCATTTTCAACATTTGTTTTTACTGCATTTCCTTTGTTAATCAGAATATAGGTTTGCTGGGTCATTCGAGAGGCATTATTTGCCTGGCTATCACTTCCCTCTGCACATCTCAGATTCTCGTCACTATCGCATATTGATTCACACTGTTATTCACTAAATCCCCTGCTCTCATTTTTATCAAAATTTCCAAGATTCATGTACTTTGTGAAAGAGTCAGGAGATGCCATTTACATTTTATTCAACTAAACGTTATCAGGAATCAAACCAGATATGACCACTTATAAAACTGTAGTTCATCTGTGCAAAGAGCAAGTGTGAAAAGGAGTTTCATCTAAGCACAGACCGATTGATGCATGTCTGTAGAATTGAAACAGACTTCTTGGATACGTGTTATTTTCCAAAGCAGTAAAGCATGACGGCTGTAGTTATTAAAAGGTAATCATTCCCAGGGTGGTGGAAATTCCCAAGGCATACACATGTATGGAGCATTGTCCAGAAATGAGCCAATCTAATGAGGAGTGACTTGTTATTTTCTAAATATAAAATGTGCCAACACAGTAAATGAAATAGACCCAAATAGTCTTAAACAGAATGGGCTCAAATTCAAATGGTATAGGGAGATCAGTGTTACTGAGATTAAAACAACCCACACTTCAGTATGAGTGTCAACACCGTATTTATTACATTTTTCATAAAAAAGCTATTGTTGTTTTATGAGAGTCTCTTTATTCAGAGGACATAGACAAATATAAAAGAGAATAAAGTTATAAATGTGTATAGTCTCTGAATTCCTTATCACCATATGCATTCCAGGTCAGCAAATTAAGTTGCCAAAAGAAGGAATATTAAGGTAATATTCCAAAATTGTATTTGTTGAGTTAGCAGTGTGTTAGGCAAGTCTCAATTAGTTTCAAGAGGAGACTCAGCTTCAGACTCTGGTTCCAACCACCAAGGAGCCAAAATGCTGTCGCCAGCACCACCCACAATGTGTCTCCACCACCACGCGCTCGCCTCTCCTCTGACTCTCCTGTCACCAGCAGCTGTAGACCATTTGCTATGTCCCCTCAGAATTCGTACCTTGAGATCCTCACCCCCAGCATGATTACATGGTGAGAACTTTGGAAGGGGTGAGTATCTTTATAACAAGAGACTTCCAAGAGCTCCTGCACCCTTCTGCTCTGTGAGAACACATAGGAGGTGGTCCTCTGTGAGCTGGGCAGTGGGCCTCACAGACAGAATCTGCAGCCCTGTGACCTCAGAATTCCCAGCCTCCAGAACTGTGAGAAACACATGATTCTTGCTACAGCCGGCCAGTCTATGGTACCTTTGTTATAACTGTCCAAACAGACTAAGACACCAACAAAGGGGCTCAGGCCACAGTTCCCACCTTACCCCCATGGCAGGAGCTCACTAATTAATCTCTGTCTCTTGCACCATCAATTCTGCCAGTGAATTCTGCTTATGTTACAGCTCCAACTGGGCTATTTTTACCTCTTCCCCCAAACATTCAATGATTCTTCATTGTCTATTGAATTAACTGTAAAGACTTCTTCCCAGAATTCAAAGGCTGGCACAACTGGCTTCAATCTCTCTCTCCAACTTCATCATCTTCTACTCTTGGACTCAAAATCTGCATTCCAGCAAAACTGACATCTTTATTTCCTCACACTGTGTGGCATTTTCTCTCCTTCAGGGTATTATTTCCTGTTTCCTCTATCTGGAGCCTTTCCTTCAGTATGATTTTAAATATTACCTCCTATAAAAACATCATTTCTAATTTTTCAGTCATATATCATCTTCCACTTCATTACCACTCTTCGTTTTTGCCTCTTGTTTTGTTCCATGCATCATGGTTGGTTTTTGTTTACCAAGCTCCTACCATTAGCCCTAAAGAGAAAGTACATCATCCAACTTGAGACCTAGAAGATACCACCCTCATGCAGCCCCCAGAGCAGTGCCAGGCACTTGGTGGCTGATCACCTGTTTAATCTTGAATTCCACAAAGACTCAAGTAGACAGTACTGGCTTGTGCAAGGCACAGTGCTATTGAATCTTTGTGATAGAATTTTGTAAGTAAGGTCAAAAAATTCTTTAATCTCCTATTCTAGCATTCTTCTAACAAAATTTTCCTAAGCCGCCAATGCCTACCTTGAGCTAGATTCCTGCCACTCTACTGAAAAGCAAGACTCTTCCAGACTATCTAGAATTTATTTTCTCACGTGATTCTGGGTCTGGGGGAGCTCAGTGTAGATAGGTATATTAAATCACCTGCAACTTATACCACAGTATTCTGTTGTTTAGGGTTAGGTGTTAAGACGTGTCTCTGTAACTGTCACATAAAGAAGGATGTAATGACTACTAAATGGGTTCATATTAAGAGCCACTTGCCGGGCAATCTTACAGCACTGTTTGAGGTTATCTGTCCACATCTGAAATAGAAATGACTTTTTCAAACCACTCCCTCCACCTTGAACCATCTACTTCCTGAGATGGTATGAGTTTACATCTCATGCTATGAGGACTGTCAACATACCTTGGAAACGAGCCGATGCTTTCTGTCCACTTTCCTCCTCATTATTATATGCAAGTACTAGAATGGAGGCAGGCGTGTGGTAGACACCCAATAAATAATTATAGCATGCACAAATAAATGAATCACTGACAATCAATACAGTGCCCTGCCCTTAGTTCTTTCTCTCATATCTGAATTATCAGTAAAGACACAAGGGTTGCATAGCTCAATGTGAGAATTTATAGTCAATTTAAACATTCATGTATTTTCAGCCATGATAATGAGCTGATAGGAGAAGGGAAATCTCTTACAATAACAAACTTGCAAAGCCCCTGCTTTTTTTTATTAATTACAGCATGAACTGTGTTATTATGTTAACATTGTATTGTTTTTGTGTTGCAGCTTTGGAACAGAGAGTTACTACACACCATGGGCTAGTTAGATGATGGTCTTCAAATCACTTGGCCCTCTCTGACCTTGTATAACCCCATTTCTACTCAAATAATTCCAATGCTTCATACTCAGGTTCTCTTTAATGTCTGGTTAGCCTCCAGGCACTCTGCCAGTATGAGAAATATGATACTCATCTGTCCTCCAATCATCTTTTTCTGACCTTTGTCAATTGGCTTTCACCCATCAGCTCTCTTGGACATTTTCCCCTTTTATTGCATAATAGTACAACTTTCTACACCACATGGTTTGCATCTTGCCAAATACAAGACTCTTATGTTAAATAGCCTCTGAATTCTCCTCTTCACTACCTTCTGATATTTCCATGTTATCAAATGTTATCCCTTCCTTGCTTTGTTTTCTATGACATTCTAAACATAAATTTCTCTTTTCATTGTAGCATTTTCATTTATAAATGCAACATACTTTATCACACTAGCATGTTGCAACATTCATCACTATTAGGATAACCACACAAGGTCGAACAATCTGAATGGGGAGAGTGTAGTTAAAATTTTACATTAATAACCAGTTCTAAAACATGTTTCATTAAAAATTCCTTTGGTTAATACATCATGAATTCTGGGTAAACTTAAATAGGAAGGGGAAATATATCTCTAACATGAGCACATAAACATCCTCCAACTTCAATTTCAGGGTCCTTCAACTCCTCACCTTCTTTCATGCTCCCAACCTCTCCCCTTTATCTGGTTTCACTCTCTGCTCTCTCTCCCTCTCGGTTTCTATATTTAGAAATAATTACTAGATATTTGGTGATTAGATATTATATTCAATATAATTTGATTATAATATTTATTAGAAGTAAATATTAGACGTTTACCAGGGCTGCTATAGCAAAATATCACACACTGAGTGGCTTAAGCAAAAGAAATCATCATTTTCTCATGATTCTGGTGACCAGAAGTCCCAAATGAGGGTGTTAGCAGGCGTGATTTCTTCTGAGACCCCTCTCTTCAGCTTGCAGATTGTCTCCCTCTTTCTTTGTAGCCATATCATCTTTTCTCTGTATGCTTCCATCCCTGGTGTCTCATAGTCTAAATTTCCTCATCATATGAGGATGCCAGTCAGATTGCCTTATAGCTCTTTATAAGGGCCTCATTTTAACTTCATCACTTCTTTAAAGGCCAAATCTCCACGTATAATCACATTCTCAGTTCTGGAGGTAAGGTCTAAACATATGAATTTGAGGAACAGGGGACACAATTCAATTTTTAACAAAGCTCATGGGAAAGAAAATACAATCATAAATGTATATGTAAGTCAAAATAAGTCATTATAAATCTGGCAAATTCCAAATGTTATGATAAATGCAGTACTATTTTGGTTTCGTTGCTTAGATAGGTGACTGTTGTTTTGTATTTGAAAGAAATAATATATGAGCTAGACCACAAGAGCATAAAACTTGACTTCAAATAATAGGATTTTTGCAGTGAAATTGGACAAGAGGTGAAAGGAATAAATTGCACACATTCCCAATGGCCGGAAAACAAGGGACTCCTAAAAGAATAGAGAATCGATCTGGCTGGAATGCTGACTATTGGAGAGGGGAGGTTTACAGGAGCAAGAGCAGCAGCTACCCCTTGGGGCAAGAAGAATTGCAGAAGGATTTAATACTAGAAAAGCGAGGTAGAGCTTCACTGTGAGGCTGAGGAACTTAGATTTTACTCTGTCAGTGACAGGAAAGAATGAAAGTCAAAGAGTTCTTAATGATTCCATTGTTTACATGTAATGTTCATTTTTTGAAACATGGATGAACCTGAAGACATTAGCCTCCATGAAATAAGCCAGACATAGAAAGACAAATACATCCCAATCCCACTTCCGTGTGGAATCTAAAAATGTCAAACTCAGAAGCAGAGAGTAAAATGGTGGCTACAGAGGTTGTAGGGAGGATTGAAAAGATATTGTCAAAGGCTACAAAATTTCAGGCCAGGCATGGTAGCTCATGCTTGTAATCCTAGCACTTTGGGAGGCCAAGGTGGGAGGACTGCCTGCATCCAGGAGTTCCAGACTAGCCTAATCAAGAGCAATATCCCATCTTTAGTGAAAACAAAAATATTAGCAGCTCATGTTTGCACATGCTGCTCAGGAGACTAAGGCACGAGGATGACTTGAGGCCAGGAGTTTGAGGTTACAGTGAGCTATGATGATGCCTCTGCACTCTAGCTGGGTCAACAGAGCAAAATTTTATCTCAAAAAAAATAAATAAATTTTCAATTAATCAGAAGAAATAAATTCAAGAGATCTATTGTATAGCATGGTGACTACAGTTCATAACAATGTACTGTATGCCTGGTAACTGCCGAGAAAGCAGATTTTAAATATTCTCACCACAAAAATAATAAGTATGTGAGGTAATGCCTATGTGATTAGCTTTAATTAGCCATTCCATGATACAGAGAGGGTGCAAAAAAGTATACTTATTTTAAGAAAGAAAAAAACTATTACAATTTTAATGCTTAATGTACATCAATAACAAAAGATGACTACAAGTCATGTTTGAGCACCTCTCATAATTGCACAAGTCAAACATGACTTGAGTATTGCAATTTTAACACATATTCTTTCTGTTTTTAAATGTGTATAAGTTTTGGTGCCCTCTATATATTGCAAAAGATCATGTTGTACACCATAAATACTGTATATACAACTTTTATTTGTCAATTAAAAATAAAGAAGAATAATCAACTTTAATTTGTCAACATAATTTGTTAATATTAACAGCAGACTAAATTATAAAGTATTTGGCTTCCCTCAGATGTCTGAACATTTCCTATGTCATAGTAAGATCCCAAATTTAGATGAAGTTTTCGTATACTAATCCTTAAGGGTCCACACCATTGATTTACTTTGGTTTCACGATTGCCTTTCACAAATTCTAACATCCTTGGATTCTCTCTCTCTATATATATATTTTTTGGTAGAGACAGAGTCTCACTTTATCACCCTCTGTAGAGTGCTGTGGTGTCACACAGCTCACAACAACCTCCAACTCCTGGGCTTAGGCAATTCTCTTGCCTCAGCCTCCCAAGTAGCTGGGACTACAGGCACCCACCACAACACCTGGCTATTTTTTTTGTTGTTGCAGTTTGGTCGGGGCTGGGTTTGAACCCACCACCCTTGGTATATGCGGCCGGCACCCTACTCACTGAGCCATAGGTGCCGCCCACATCCTTGGATTCTTTGTATCAGTATTTCTCAATCTATAGCTCTTTGGTCCTTAGACATCTCTGGATTTCTTATCAGAAATCGAAAAAAAACTTGTTTCTTTAATTTATAGCTTCTTAACATGGGATTCTTGAACAGGAATAAGAAAATAATTACCTGTTTTATTTTCACTAACTTCTAACTGGAATGTAACATTTCTTATTAAAGTAAATATTGGGGGAAAAACACATAAGTTTTTCCATAAGGCAAAATTATAGCCCAAGCCACAATTATAGTGAAAACCTTGAATATGTTTTACCTTTCTTCACTAATTCAAAATTATGGGAGCTATCAAACCGATGCTAGATTTTAATCAAACCTGGTGCTGGATCGTATTACTTATTGTTAATACAAATTCTCTAACATTAATATAACATCCACCAATACTGTGATTTTTTAAGACAACTTAATTACTGTAAATTTGGTACAGTTGATTTTTCCCTTATCAGTTGAATTTAGTTTTAAGCATTTAAAAATATCATTCTGAGAAGCTGACCATCACCTACAGCAGACAGGCCCAGGAGTCTGTGGGATAAAAATGGTTAAGAATCCACGCTTTAGAAGGAGTCTGTATATGACTAAAATGAGGGGAGTTGAGTGAGAACTCCTTGTTATCACTCCTTCTTGCTGAGAAACCTGTATGCCGGCTTTCACTTTGAACACTAAATCATCTATTTCTGTATTTATCATATTTCTTTAAGTCGATACCTCTGAGCCTTCCTAGACAGCTTCTTATCGCTTGAAAGTTGACTATAAATGGATTCTTTTATTTAGCTTACCCTGGTGTCTGAACAGGAAGGAGGAAGTCAGGTGGAGAGGAATAAAGCATACTTAGAAAAATTCTATCAATTAAATGTTAATGCAAAAAACCTTATTTACTCCCTTGATTTATATTACTTTAAGGCGAAACTCGGTGTATTGAATGAACTTATCACGAGGATGTCGAAATGCTTTTAACTTTTTGGCATATCTTTTCAATAAGCTCCACTAGGGATAAAATGTAAATATACTTAACCAACCTCCAGATATATTTGAAAAGATAATGAAATCATGTCTGAGCCCCTCAGATGGAAGCTGGTATGTTAAGTACAAACTAAAATCATTATTATTTTCATAAAAATTTGGATATTCGGGTCTCAGTGAGACATGTAACATTCTTTTCAAATGTCCTGAGCATAGGAAAACGCCATCAAAGCGTGTCGCACGAAATCACCTGCTCCTCTTCCCTTCCGTGGGGACAGAGCCCCAGTGAATAGCTTGCTGAAATTCCAATGGCCTTCTCCAGCGAGACCCTGGCCAGTTTTCTTGACAATAGTTAAAACCTCCCTTAGTGATTTCACTGTATTTAGAGAGAGGCCTCAACAATTAAGAAGGAAATGTGTGTTTTTCTCTTTCTTGGCGCGACTCAGTGCCTGGTTTTATCAAGCTGCCACACAGCACTCCTGTCCTGAAAGACGCCTGTGTGACTTGGATAACATTTCATGGTGTCACACTGGATCCTCTTATGTCTCGCCAATTAAATTATCTTCTCCAGCCTTTATTCTTGCCAAAGAGGTTCAGGCTCAGATAAGGTCACATTCCTCTTAAGTTCTTTTTGAAATAGTGTGGAAGGCCTTGCAGAGAATGTGTGCACACACAAGCATTAATGCTTAGTCCTCCCAGGACCCTGTGGGACACAACTGAATTTCTTTGCGGAAGTTCCTTCTCCCGTGTACCACCATCTTGAATCTCTAAAACAGAAGAGTCCTCTTTAATCTCATTAAATTACATTATAACACTACCCAAAACATGCAGTAAATGTGGGATTCCATTATTACTGTGCCAAATAAATTAGACTTTACAGCAGGAAGTTCTTAAAGTGGTCATGTTAGGGGACTCTGGGGACCAATACTTTACTCCATATTTGTATAAAATTGTCTCTATTCTGCTACACAATGAAAACAAAATTAAATTGTTGTAATCCTAATATCTAGATATTTGCTGTTTTTCGTGTTTTGGGTCCTGTATTTTGCCTCAGCTTTTTTCTTTCCCCAAAGGAATGTTTCACAAGCCACAACTGAGATAATTGGTGTTGATTTTAAAGAACACTGGTAGTGTAATGACTGAGACTTTAGTCGATTTCACAGTGGCACCAAGATGAAGGTGCCATAAAGAGCCAGCTGCAAAGTCAAGCTCTAGACTCACAGGAGGCTAAAGAGTCGTCTCTAAATCACTTGTTTAAGGTGCCTCTCAGAACTGTTGAGACAGTCGAGTTGAATTTTTACTTTTGTTGCCCAAAGTGAGAAGAAGAGGGACTGTGGATGCCTTGTAAGAGCGGGAAGCCCTCAGGGTGTGATGACAAACATCCCAGCTTCCCCTGAAATGTAATCCTCCTGGCCACTTAGCCCTCCCACACACCCTCTCCACCACCTACTGAAAAAATCACTGTTGTATATTGCATAAGAGCCTGAGGATTACTTTACGTTTGTGAAGAAAGATTCTTCCTGACCCTCAGTGTCCCAAATCCCCCACCCCTGCAAGTGGTTTTCTACTCAGAGGCCGCCTTTCATGGACTGGAGAGAGGGTCAAAGCACAGGGAGCCCAGAACACGCCACTGCTGCTCAAAGGCCTGCCGGCGCCATTCCCAGCATGGGAGAATACTGCCGCCATCATGAAAAGATAGGCTCCGGGGTATATGCTTTTGCAGAATTGGTTTTCTTGATTAAATCTTCTCAATCCAAAGAATCATTTTAACAGATTCAACAAAAAGTTTGGTTTAAAATTTGTAGGCAAAGTAATTGAAAACAGAGATAATTGAGAAGCCTCATCCATCTTTGGGCATATTCCTTTGAAGTGACTTCCCCCCCACACACACTCGTCGATCTATGCCTTAGCCTAAGTTCCTCAACTACTTCAGCTGTTAATGAGGGAGAAGGAGAAGGATGAGCAGTGACACTGATCACATTCCCGGTTTTGGACAGTGCTGTATCAAAATGCTTCTCAATGTAAAAGAGATTTTGTGTCACGATTCCATAACGTGTGATCGCTAAACAAATGTTCAGGGACCAAAACAAACAAACAAATGAACGAAAGCCTACTCAGGGAGAGATGGCGATTGAATGGACTCTTGCTTTCTTGGGTGGGGACAATTCACATTCAAGTTCCATATGAATATTGTGCTTGTTTTAAATATTGGAGGAAGGGTATTTAAGATGTCAAATGCTCAAAAATGCTTCATTCCCCCTGTTTCCCACCCCTACACACACGCCCATGTGGATATGATTCCTCAGGGCTCCCTGTTCTGCCCAGGTCTTCTGAAGCCCTATCCTTGTTCTGTGCTCTCCCCTTTCTTTCTTCTTCCATTTTTTCTCGATATTCTTCCTTCCTAATCGACTACACTGCCTTATAAAATTCCCCCTTATAACGGTTCCAAGGATTTATAGACTAATTTTAATTACACTAAGTAAAAATAAAATTAAGTGAAACCTTACCTGTATTCAGATATGTAAAATATAGATTGCTAATTACTGATATAACTAATAACCTGTGTCCTCCTATATATTTAAAATAACATTTTAAATTCATATTCTTCTAAAGTCTTTTATCTATATACATACATGTATATGTGTGTATGTATATGTAAATAATAAATGTATATGTCTATATAAATTCCATTCTGCTTCCTGCCCACCTATCAACCTTAACTCCCACTATACTTACATTGGCTTTTAAAGGTCTGAGCACTGAAATAACCTTTTCCTTAACATGAGATTTTGCACTTATTGGGCCCTGGACCTAGAAACCTCTGTCAGCTGATCCTCATATGACTAGTTCTTTGTTGCCAGTTAGGTCTCAGTTCAAATGCTCCTTTCTTCTGTAATGATAACCAATCCAAATCTAATTCTTTTCACTCAATCAACCTACCTTTAATAGAACACCCTTTACATTTTCTCTTAATTTCTATCAAAATATATTCCATTTATATTTATTGATACATAATTTAAATTAAATTAAATGAACATATTTTTACAGTCTCCCCAGTCAATCCTTGTTAGCCCCACAATCACCCTGGGCAACCTCTGTTCTCATACCTATCAGCTGGCCTAGTTTGCTAATGCTAACACCCTAATATACTTGGTGTCAGGGAGCCTGTATTTCTGTCTTCTTTCACTCAGCATAAAGTCATGTTGGTGTTGGTAGACAGTGTTTTCCAAACAATTTTCACCTTTTATCTAAGTGGTTGAATTTACGAGCAGAATATTCCCTCATTAATCTTTAAAAGAATAAGTTACATAATATTTCCTTTATCGTTTGTAATATTGTCAAGAGTTTTTTTTTTCCTTTGTTGATGGATTTTTCTAGGGGGTGGTCAAATTTATTAGTAGTCATTCTATTAATCTTTCTAACCAACTTTTGACTTTGTTGATCTTTTCTTTTTGTTTTTAATGTTTTCTATTTCATCGATTCTCATTTCCGTATTATTTCCATTTTTCTATTGTCTCTAGGTTTTATTTCCCTTTCTTTTTGAACATTATTAGTGAAAACCTAGAATATTGATTTTTCTTCTCTAATGCTATGAATTTCCTTTTAACCACAGTTTTAGCTGCATCTCATCAATTGTAATGTTTTGTGATTTTTATCAGCATTCAGTTTAAATATTTTCTAGTTTATCTTGTGAACTCTTCTCTTACTCATGGGCTATTTGGAAATGTGGGCTTCACTTCTAAAGATTTAGTGATTCTCTAGATATTTTATTATTATTAATTCAAAATATAATTATATTGCATTCAGAGAGCATGCTTAGTATAATTTCAATACTTACTAATTTAACACATATTTTGTTTTTACTCTCTGCATCTTGTATTTTCTCTTTAGATATATCATTTGTATTATTTACAGGTTATTAGAAAAATTACAATATGCATCTTCAACTTACACCCATCTAACATAAACTAATACTGTAGCAATTCACACACAATGTAAAATCTTCAAAAATACATAATCTTGTTTAAATTGTTATAATTAGAATGTTATTTCCTCATATTATTCTAAGTGTTATTAACTCCACATTACATTTTATTATATTTGTGGTTTACAATTGTCTTTTAAAAGACAAAAAAACTAAACTAACGTTCCATATTTATCTATTATTTAAAATTTCAACTTCCCTTCCTGCTTTAATGTATATCTAGATGTCCCTGCCATCATTTCTGTTTAACTAGAAGAAGTCCTATTAACATTTTTAATAGCGCAGGTTGGCCGGCAATAATTTTACTCAGTTTCTGTTTATCACTTTATTGGGAGAAAAAAAACCAGAAACAGTTTTTCTGGGTATAGAATTCCAGATTAACAGTTTGTCTTATTTTGTTTCTTTGGTACCTTAAAAATGACGATTGCTTTCTAGGCTGCATTGTTTCTGAAAATAGCCTGTAAGTTTTCTTATCGTGTTTCTGCTCTTTGCTTCTAAGATTTCCTCTTTATCTTTTGTTTTCAGCAGTTTGACTTTCCTGTGACTATGATTGATTTTCTTTGTATTTTGTGGTATTCATTGAGCTTATTTAATGTGTGGGCTGCTTTTTAAACAATGAAATTTGAAACAGGTTAGCCTGTGTGCCTTCAAATGTTATTTCTGCCCCATCCTCCCTCTTCTATTTTTCACATGGAATAGTATCTACATAAGACAGCTTGATACTGTCTCAAACATTACTGAAACTCTCTCGATTTTTTGCTTAATTTATTTGCTTCAATATGGAAGTATATATATTGAATTGTCTACAAGCATAATAAGTTCTTTATTGTTATAAACAATGCTGTTTCTCTCATCCAATAAGTATTTGATTTCATATTTTTTACAGTTTGGTTCTAAGGTTTCTGTTTGATTCTTGTTGTAAATACCCATTGAAATTATCCATGTCTTAATTCATTATAGTTTTTTTCTATTGACTTTTTTTTATCATATTCCTAATAGTTATTTTCAGTTCTTTATTAGAAACTTTCCAAGCTTGCTCATATTTTATGCTCTTTCTATTTTTTCTCCGTCTCGTATTTTCTTGTTTCTTCCTAGGCCTAAAAATTTCTGATTTATTCTAGACATTGTGGATAATATGATGTGACATCCTGGGATTTTGTTTATTTCCCCGGAATATTGTTGAGTTCTTTTCAGTCGGAGAGCTAAATGACTGGCAGATAATTTTAACTTTAGAGGGTTCGTTTTATGCTTTGTTAGAGTGGAACAATTTTGCTTTGTCTCCTAATCCTAAAACATCGTCTTTACTCTTAAGATGTGGATGTTTGAGTGTTTACCATACCTTACTTTGGCAAGTATTGAACTCCAAATTCCCTTTCCTCTGCAGTTAAAGTCTCTGCTCAGCTCTTTTTAGCCTTTTAGATACTGTTTTCTCACTAGACACTTTGGAATCTCGAATGCACATATGCAATTCAGGGGTCGACCTAATATTTAAGAAAATTTTATAGGCAGACATTAGTCTTTTTTCCCCCCCTCCTTTCTAACATTCTGGTGTCCTGAACACATTCTCTGAGGCCAATAAGCCATGATATTTTTCTTTTAGTTCTAGCTGGCCCATACTACACTTGCCCATTTATTTAATCATAAATCAATATTCTCGTTTTATATTTGTCTGGCTTCTCCCACCAAAGTGTGAGCTCTAGAAGAATAGACTACTTATCAGGAACAACTGTGTTCAGTATGTGATGCTATGCATAGCATTTAGTAGGTTCTCATAATATAATTACTTGTCTACTAATATTTTGCATCATACTATGTGACAATGGCTTTACTTTAGTTACAATTATAATCACACTAATGACTGAATGACCATTAAAAGTGAAAGAAATAGAATTTTTGCAGATAGATAAAAGTTCAAAATATTTAAAATTAAAAGACTAATCATTTAGATTCAAGGGGATGGCCTAAAAATCTAAATATATGAATTAATATTACTTCTAGGTGGTGTATTGCCATAAGGTGTAAAAGTATCGAGCATAACAAACCAGGATAAAATTAACTCCCAATTAAGCTACCCAACCTTATTGCAAAGAAAATTATGTACAAGCTCTACATTGCTGTCAGTGTGGAAATATAATGAATTTTTCCTCTGAGAGTGCTGAACAGCCATCTCAGCTAAGTTCTTACCTCTACAGCAAAACATCAATCTAATCTGTCATCTCAACGGCACTCACTGGCCATTCTGTAAAAAATCCTTGTGCTGTTTGAGAGCCCAGGCTCCTGACCTTCATTATCAGCAAAGCAACACATCACACTATCCTGATACCACAGTGCATCTTACAGCGAAAAATGGAATTTTATAACCTTTATGTACAACATTTTTGAGGTAGTTATTAGATGCCAATCACAAAATATACCTTCTCAGACATTTCCTAATTACAGAAATCACCTAATTATTCATACATTAAAATTTTTCCTATTGCTGTTTGATTTTTTTTTCAACCTGACTTGTGGTATTGTTGACAACTGATAACTTTGTTCCTGGGTTGGGTTTTTTCCCATGGATGAAAATCTTGATGCAAATGCCGTTTAAGTACCCAGTTCATAGTGTCACATTCACAGAGCTGTCTAAGTCACCACAATTCCTGGAATTCACTCATGCCTCAGAAAATATTCTATGCTGGTCATGCTATCACATTTTTCTTCTCATGCAATCCATATAAGTATGGATTGTTCGTTGTTTCCTTCTTTAAGCAACAGTTTCTAAATTGAGTGTCTAGCATTTATAATCAAATGCTTCATTTAATTCTGGTCGATTTTAAATGCTGGCCATTCATTTGGTGGGCTGTGAGCAGCCTGTGGTTTTGTTAGATCTGCAGCATCAAGAAACAATTTTTCTTATCCTGATCCTGTAGTTGTCTGGGAAAGGTGACACTCGTTGAAACATAACGATAAGAAAGGCTACAGCTGCCCTAGGCTGTAGGCTACCAAAGCCAGATGATTAAACCATTCTGTAGCATTCCCCAAAGACAAAGCAGGGATAAAAATATTTTTAATACTTAGTGCTAAAAAAATTCTCCAGAACAGAACTCACACATGCCATACGTGTTTTGGCCCTTCAACTCCTGCCTCTATTATCCTTCCTATTAATGAAGAATTTAGGAAGGGAGGCATGATATTTTTTTTAATGTCTGTTTACTGGGAATTCTTTTATTCATTCGTTGAGTGAAAATATCAACTAGATTAACCCTGAAAGATTATAAAAGAGGGTGGCACTTGTGGCTCAGTGAGTAGGGTGGTGGCCCCATATACTGAGGGTGGTGGGTTTGAACCTGGCCCCAGCCAAAAACTGCAACAAAAAAATAGCTGGGCGTGGTGGCAGGTGCTTGTAGTCCCAGCTACTGAGGAGCTAAGGCAAGAGAATCGCCTAAGCCCAGGAGTTGGAGGTTGCTATGAGCTGTGACACCACAGTACCCTACTGAGGGTGACAAAGAAAGACTGTCTCAAAAAAAAAAAAAAAAATAGAGCTCAGAATTTTCCACCTCTCCCCAGCAGGAAGACTGACTTCTCTATTTCAAACAATGCACCTAAAACACACACTCCTTCATTTTACTGATTCTTCTTACTCACACATTCTTCTAATCAAAGCATATTAATCCCTAAAGGAACTGAAATGCATTCAGGACAGCTGAGTTTGCTAGATTAATGGAGAGTGATTGATGGCTTACCCGGCAACTGCAAAACCTATTTGCTTTTAAAAATCGAACCCTTAATCCGAAATCTAACATAAAGATTGAAGGCCCCATGGCACACTGTATTGACACTCTTGTTTTAGGAAGAGAAGTGGGAAGGAGGGAAAAATATGTGTATCGTTTTATATCTCATACCTTCCTCTGGACATTCAAGAGTTAACCTCTTTTCTTTTATTATCTTGGCCTGGGTTGAGGCAGGGAGCCTAGAGACAGAACTGTCAGCACTTCAATAGTTCCCTCAAATGAGAGCAGTCAGATTCAATAGGGCTAGAGAAAATAGAGTACACATTTGCTTTAGCAGAAGAAGAGGAAAACATTAACAAACTAAGCATGTTCTTTTACAAATATGAAAGCATCAGGTTTTAAATGGAAAATTGCCTTACTGAAGCTCGCAATGTGATATCACCTGTACCTCCGTGCTACTCCAGCCCTTTTCCTGCTGGGCTGGGCTTCCCTTGTGCCAGACAGTCTCCCCCTTGGAAATTTTCTATTTCCTGTCTGTTGGTCTCCATTCACACCCTCAAACTCATTTTAGCCTTCCTGAGGAAGGAGATGATAAAACTTCACTAATCTCTTAGCAAAATTCTTGCTGTGTAGGTAGGAACAATGTGCTGATAAATACCTTAAAATCTTGGTTGCCGATTCCTGACAGAATTTAACCTCCTGAAGAGATATTAAAAGGTTTGGCGTCCATTTGATCAGGATGGCAATATCTTCTATTTTAACTGACTCTGCATATCATCTATTTTAAGATTTCATTGCATAATTTACACATTTTAATTTCCTCTCTTCTCTTCATTTCTCCCCCTTTTCTTTTTACGGCCTGAAGTTGGCCTTGTGTTATTAACTGCTATCTGATCCATTATTTCTCTCCTTACTCTCACTCTCTGTTTTTAGTGCTCCAGAGACTCCTTAAAAGACTGAAACTTCCAGAAGATTGATTGGTGCTTTATCCTTAGCCATGCGATTCTCACCTGTTTTCTGTCTGATGCTTTCGTGAGGGCTTGCTTTCTATGCATCCACTGTGTCATCCCTATGACTAAAATAGTACCAAAAAATTTGTCCATGGTTTATCTTTCTTTTACCATATCAGAACCATAAATTGTGAAGAAAAGAGGGCAAGAAAAAAATCTAGGGAGGACTGTATTCACCATCAGTTCATGGCTACTGCTAATTCCAAGTTATGTACATCCCCGTAATACTCTGAAATTTTTTTAAAAATAAAAAGAACAAAACTTTTTTAAAGGCTTCATACTTTGTGAGAAAGCACTAATTTCTTTAGTCCACTCTGGATATATACTGAACACAGTTCTTCAGTGATACACATTGTCTAAGAATTTGCAGGTAAGAATAAAGAAAATTTTTTTCTGTCAAAAAAAAAAGTCTCAGAACCTCCTGGGAATCTCGTACTCCCCCAAGATCCCAACTCTGTGAGCATCATGACCAGTCCAAAAGGTGTTGTCCCTCATTTCATCAAGAACTAACATTAAAATGCATATTATCTAACATGGTTTCTTCACCATCAGCAGTTTAAAAACCCTACATCTTTGAAGTAGTTCAAAATAGCTCTGCTATGTTTTATCTGGTTTAAACTATGTTTAAAATGCAGTTTGATATTGTTTATAGAAGGGTTAAATCAAATTTCACAAAAGTGTGAAATGTATTAAGGTGTACGTTACCTACTTAATTCCATTCTGAATAATATATACTTAAAAACTAATTTGACAGTTAATCAACATGTGTGTCTTTAATAGAAAAATAAAGTGGCCTGAAATATGGAATTGAGTGAATTATGTTACATCTATTTAATGAAACATGTGTGACCATTACAAAAAAAAAAAATGATCTAGAGTTCCGTTTGTTGTCATTGAAAGATGCTCATGATGTTCTGGGGAAGAAAAAGATTTAAACAGTACATATAATATGATGGCATTTAACATTTTTATAAAATCATTTTTATGTGTAGATTAAATAGTATGTTAACAGAGCTTAATAAAAGTACAACTATGAGTAATTTCTATTTTGCTCTTTCTATTTTTCTAGAATGAGCATGAGTTAATTTTGAAAATCATGAAAGTTAAATCCAAAATTTAAAAAAGAAGTCTTTCTAGATAAGCAAAAAATAGCATTAGTATTTTAATGGGAATTGCATTCAATCTGCAAATCACTTAGGATAGTATAGCCACTTTAACAATGTTGATTCTGCTGATCCATGAGTATGGTACATTTTTCCTTCTGTTTATATACCCTATAGTTTGTTTCTTTAGTGTTTCATAATTCTTCCTATATAGGTCTTTTGCCTCCTTTGTTAAGTATATTCCTAGGTGTTTTATTTTCTTTGTTGCTACTGAAAAAAGTATTACATTTTTTATTTGATTTTCAGCTTGATTGTTTTTGGCATATGTGAGAGCTATGGGTTTGTGTATATTTATTTTGTACCCTGAGACATTTTTGAATTTATTTATCAATTCCAGAATTTTCTTGCTTGAATCTTTGGGGTTATCTAGATGTAAGATCATGTCATCCACACAAGCAATAATTTTACCTTTTCTTTCACCATTTGGAGTCCCTTGATTTCCTTCTCCTTCCTGATTGTTCTGGCTATAACTTCCAGGACAGTGATGAATAGAAATAGAGATAGGGGGCAACCTTGTCTGGTTCCAGTTCTAAGAGGGAATGCTTTCATTTTTGCCCTGTTCAACATGATATTGGCTGTGATTTTGTCATATACAGCCTTTATCATTTTGAGGTAAATCCTGTGTATTAAGTTTCCTTATCATAAAAGGATGCATTTTTGTTAAATGCTTTTTCTGCATTTAATGAAAGGATTACATGGTACTTGTTTTTGCATCTTTTTATATGGTGGATTACATTTATACATTTGCATATGTTCAACCATCCTTGCATCTCTGGGATGAAATCCATCTGTTCATGATGAATTTATTTTGATGTGAAGCTAGATTCAGTTTGTTAAGATTTCATTGAGAATTTTTGCATCACAAGAGATGTTGGCATGGGACCAGAAAAGACCCTGAATAGATAGTCAAGGCAACCTTATGTAATAAGAGCAAAGTGGGAGCCATCACTTTACCAGACTTCAAGTTATACTACAAGGCTATAGTAATCAAAACAGCGTGGTACTGGCACAAAAACAGGGACATAGACCTATGGATCAGAACAGAAAACTCAAAGATGAAATCATCCTCATATTCCCATCTGATATTTGACTAAACAGATAAAAACCTACTCTGAGGAGTAATTCTTATTCAATAAATAGTACTGGGAAAACAGGATGGCCATATGTAAAAGACTAAAACAGCATCTGCACCTCTCACCACTCACAAAAATTAAATTGTGATGGATAAAAGACTTAAATCTAAGGCATGAATCTTAGAAGAAAATGTTGGAAAAACTATTTTAGATATTGGCCTAGGTAAAGAATGAATGAAGAAGACCCCAAAAGCAATGCCAGCAACAGCAAAAATAAATAAATGTGACCTGATGAAATTAAAAATCTTCTTCACAGCCAAGGACACAATCAACTCAGCACATAGACAACCCACAGAATGGAAGAAAATATTTGTGTGCTTTACATCTGATAAAGGACTGATAAGCAGAATTTACAAAGAACCCAAGCAAATCAGCAAGAAACAACCAAAGTACCCCATTGAAAAGGGAGCAGACAACATGAACAGAAACTTTTAAATGAAGATAGACTAATGGCCAACATACTTGTGAAAAAATACTCAACATCTCTAATCATTAGGAAAATGCAAATCAAAATCACAGTGAGAATCACATAACTCCAATGAGAATGGCTTATATTAAAAAGTCCCAAAACAATAGATGCTGGTATGGATGTTGGTGGGACTGAAAACTAGTATAACCTCTAATGGAAAAGTATGGAGAGCTCTCAAAGGACTGAAAGTAGACCTACTATTTGATCCAGCGGAGCCATTACTAGGTATGTACCCAAAGGAAGAAGTGTCCTTTTATAAAAAGGACACCTGCATGTGAATGTTTATAGCAGCACAATTCACAACATAAAGATGTGGAAACACCCCAAGTGCCCATCAATACATGAATAGATTAATAAAATGTGGTATATGTATGGTTTGGAGTACTGCTCAGCCATAAAAATGGTGATCTAATATCTTTTAAGCAACTTAAAGGGAACTGGAAGCCATTCTTATAAGTGAAATAAGGCAAAAACAGAGAAATAAACACATGTACTCAATACTAACCTAATTGATCAACACTTAATTGCACATTTGGTAGTAAATCTCAAATTGGGGAAGGGGGTAGAGTGGGTGGGTAAATTCACGTCTATTGGGTGCAGTGCTCACTATCTGGGTGATGGTCACACGTATTTGTACAACTTTAACTCAGTTTGTACAAAAACAAAGCATGTAAACCAAACATGTGTACTCCCTAATATTCTGAAATTTTAAAAATCTGGGAAATAAAGTAAAAGAAGGCTTTATCCAATGAAGACTGAGGAAGTGATTCCTGTGCTGAGTTTGGAAGAAACAAGAAGAGTTCTCCAGGGGAACGCAACGGTTCCCTTTCATGCAATAGCAGGGTCAAGGGCTACTGGGTTGTTAGAGAGAATGGAATTCATAAACACTACAAGTGGTTCAGCAAAGGTAGAAGATATAGAGCAGTGGAAACAAAGTTAGTGCAAAAGGCAGGAAACAAAGTTAGGGTGAAAGGCAGGAAGCAAATTTTGAAATGCCACATATTTCAGGTAAAAGTTTGAATTTTGTCATGAAAGAATAAGAGAGATTTTAGTAAAAAGAGGACTGGCACGATAGGATTGCATTTTTAGCAAGATCACTTGGCAGCACTATATAAAAGGAATTGGCAACCTATTACAGTACACTCCACCAGACCAAAGCAGGGTCAATGAAGTTGGAGAAGGGAGAATTAGGTTTATAGATCCTTAATGTAGAAACTTCAAGCTTACTACTGGGGAGGTATAGGTGCAGATGTCACCAATGATAACTTCTGGGATTGCAGTGAATACAACAGAATACATAATTGTGTCATCCTCTGTGACAGATAGCAAGAGAGGAGGCCCAGAGTTGAGAGCAGAGAGGACTCCACACTGAATGGGATGGATTGGAGGTATCTTCAGCTCATCCAAGTAATGACACCCAGTGTGCAACTGGTCGTTAGTGTCCAGAACACTGGAGGGACGTCTCAGCTGCAGATGTGAATTTGGGAGCCTTTTTGCCATTCGCAGCCAGGTTTTTGTAGGATGCTTTCACTCTGAAATCTCACAACTTAGAGCAATCAAGCTTCCACCTTCTCTGCACTGAAACTATTCTCACTGGAATGATATTCAATGACTTCCAGGATGCTAAGTCCATACACAGTGAGAGTTAGTACAGAACTATGTGAAAAGAAAAGCAAAGACAGTGCAGGAGGCAACTGTGGGGGCACAATCACTTCATGATCTTTTAAAGAAAAGGAACCTACAAAGAAGACTGAAATTCATACATAGATGGGATAAGAGCCAGAACAGACTATTGCCACTAAGTTAAGGGACATAAGAACTTTAAGACCCCAGAGGCTTTTCAGTTGTGTTAGAACTGAAACCAAGCCAGGCAAAATATGTTCTGAACACTTTCCATGAACTTGGATTTCCAAAAGTCACTAGATACCCTCCTAGCGAAAACAGTGTCAATAGAGAAAAGAAAGTAGAAGCTTAATTGCTCCAGACTGTGGAATAAACGACATGTGAAGAGAGTGGAATAATCTTTCAAAAAGTTTGACTGCATATGGGAAGAAGGGAGAAAGATAGCAGGGGATGGCAGAAGAGAGAAAGAATGATCAACGCTTTTTAAATCTTGATATTTTTCCTTCTGAGGAGAAAAGAATGGTAGAATAGGAGAATCTAAGTAGTTGATAAACCAAAAAAAAAAAAAAAAAAAAGGACACAGCATCCAAATGGGAATGAGGGAACAACTATGGCCCAGAGGATAAAGACCCCAACCTTGGAAATGGAATCACAGATTTTAAGGCTCGATAGAGAAGGAGATAAGTTCGAATGTGGAAGAAACTCGATATTATTTTCTCAAACTAGAACACCAGGTCCAAAACATAACTTATATTCAATTTCCCAAGAGGGACCAGACCCAGCAATTTCTATCCAGATCATTAGTGCCAAAATAACCCAGATCAACCACACAATTAAGTTTACAAAGGGAATAACAAGGACTCATTTCTACATCAGGTTAAATTACTATGGAAAAATAATAGAGCTGCACTGGAGCTATTGTGAGTGCCAAGAAAGGAGCAATTTAAAATAGATCAAGGTGAGCCTGACTGAGAAGGTGGCACTTGAACAAAACTGGAACGAGGTATAGAAGGATGGGTGGAGGGAGGATAATTGGTGGGACCACACCTATGGTGCAGCTTACAAAGGTACAAGTTAAATCTACTAAGTGTAGAATATAAATGTCTTAACACAATAACTAAGAAAATGCGGTGAAGGCTATGTTAACCAGTTTGATGAAAGTATTTCAAATTGTATATAAACCCAGCACATTGTACCCCATAATTGCATTAATGTACACAGCTATAATTTAATAAAAATTTTTAAAAAGCTTAAAAAATAAAGAAAATTAAAAAAAAAAAAACTTTTCAATTCCAGGAACTTTCTGACCTGTGGACCATTGGTGCTCCCAGGACCCCCAGACATAGCATATGGAAGGGTCACAGTCAATATTTGATAATTAAATAATTTAAGCATGTTCTTTACTTACATGAAAGGAAAAGACTTCACCTCTTCTAACTCTAGGCTTTTGAAATGTGAGTATTCAATGGCTAAGAGTAAGGCTAAGGAGATACTCACACAATTTCTGAGATGGGCAAACATGGAACTCAGAAGTGAGTTCTGCACCTGTCTCTTCCCTAAGAGGCTGATCCGGCTGAGCCATTCCCAGCCTTCTTTTGCAGCTTTTTTTTTCCTTTTTCTCATTTTTTATATGAAGCCAGCCATTAATCCTTCAAAAGAACTTCTACATTCATTCATTGGAATAATGATTTTACCTAAAAAGTTCAGAGAGAACAGCTAACGAAAAAACACCAACAACAAACTCACATCATACATTGCGATGATCTGATCATCTCTAAATAATGTATTCAAGCTCTGAATTATTTAGAAAACTTTGACTACCTGAAGAGGATTAGATTATTTTTGTTTCTTTCATCCCAGTTTGTGTTATTTTTTCCAAAAGCTTTTGAATAGGATGTAGGGTGTACACAGGTAAAATTTTGCAATTATCAAGAAGAAATGTGTTGTCACTCTACGGAAACATAAAGAGAACATTATCTGCAAAATGGGAAAATGCCTACAGTGTCATTCTGTCACTCCACTTGGGTGGTGCCCCTGCCATGATAGCTGTGATGATGCTGTGAGTCAGTGTTACTGCACGGGGCAGCCCCAGAAACTTCTTGGCACTGGTTTAATTGAAATAAGGGTATTTTTTTTCTTTTATTTTCATTAATATTTCCATTTTTTTAGAGAGATCAAGCTGCAGGAATACTGATAGTATCCAAAGGATCAGAGCCAAAGTGACCAGAAAGGAAGTTTGTAGCAGTCCAGAGTAGGATTAGGAATCCGTCATGTGGAAGTCCCCACCTCTGTGTCTGCTTCAATACTCTGCCCTTTGTCACCAATATTGGCATTTGTGGCAGAAACGAAAGTCAAACTTTGTCCTCCTGAGTCCATTTGCAGTTTGGTTTGGGGGACTTTTTGCTCTGAACCAATATGTGTGTATCTCTGTTCATGATCAGTCTCTCCTAGGAGAAATACTTACCCTTAATTTAGCTCAGTAGTCATGAAACCTCCACTGATATTTTGCGTAATATGAGCTTCATATTTCTACCCAACCCTGTTTGCTCCAGATAGCCCTGGGGTTTGTCGTATGCTACACTGGCTTTATGCTGATAACCTGCTTGAGACTGACTTAGGAGTTTGAAAAAGAGCAGAAATTCTAGACTAGAAGAATTCTAGAGTTGAAAGTGAATCATTTTATCTCTTCATCTGCTTTCCAATCACTCAATATGCTGCTTTACAGAAAGAAAAGGAATTATAGTCACAGAAAGGTGCTAAGGAAGTGTTCTGCCTTTCCCATCTTTATTCCTCCTGATTCTAAGTAGTAGATACTTTGGTGTGTGCGTGTGTGCTGGGGGAAAGGGCTCACTTGGGAGGTGAGGGGGTGCAGTGCCCCTGCCTCCCAAATAGCTAACGCTCTTGAGAATTGAGTGATGCATCTTTTGTATTCCTCTACACTTCTACTTTACTGTGGCCTGATCGACCCTAATCTTTATATCACACCTTTCTGTTATGTTTTTTAAGAGATAAATCTGTGTAGTTTCTAAGAATTTTTTTTTTTTTTTTTTTTGTCTCCAACAATAGGTAGAAGCCTCAAATTGTAGGTACTCTAGATTGGTAATCATTCATGTATTTTGATGCCAGGTAGTTTTTTCTCAATTACTTACCTTTAGCAAAATTTCAAGTTCCCGTTTTTCTACTTCCGGGCATCTACATTCATCTCAGTCATAGTGTCTTTCATCTTAGTTGTAAAGAAGCAATTCAGATTAAAGACTTAGGTTTCTATTAATTGTCATTAACACATAGAAGTCGTTGGTGTGAGCCTGAAATATTTGCTTCGGCAATATAAAATATAATCAAGTAAATATATTAGCGTGTGGTCAGATTTCTTTGGTGTCCTTCAAAGATTTTAATACAAGAGAATTTTATTCTCTGTAATTCAGATTTTTAATACATAAGTAATATTAAGGCTCAAAAGGAAAGTTATGCTTCTGTGTAAGTATTTATGTTTACTTTCCTAACAAGCTACATTTAAAGAAATTTCAGTCAGTGAGGTGGATATTCCAAAAAGCCATTATGCCGGGAAGAATGCAGTCTTTCGCATCCTGAGCTGTGCTGGCAAATAGTGTAACAGTTAACAACATGGATTCTGGAGTCAGTCACCCTGGGTTTGAATCCCAGCCCCACTACTTATTAGTAGGTGACTTTAGAGAAGCCTTTGACTTCTATATTCTCTTAATTCCTCATCTGTAGAGTAAGTATAATAATTATGCCTATCACATAACATTGTGAAGAGTACAAAAGTTTAGGTATGAACAATGCTTGCCACAGGATGAGTTCTGTGTAGATGTTAATTGTTGTTATTCACTAATCCCCATAGGTTGTCTGTACTCATCAGAGATGAGGAATCACAAAGCCTACCTGCTTTTCAGGAAGCTGTGAAGGCTGAAAATGGTATATGACTAGGAATAGTGAAATTACCAGTAGTTGGGAACCTGTAGCTATCCGAAGGTAGACATTTAGAAGGAATCAAACTTAGATGCAAACTAATTCTAGCTGAGAACTTTCTGGTGTGGAGGGGACAAATGAGGTATAAAAAATTCTCTTAGCCCTGAGCAACATAGAGAGATCCCATCTCGACAAAAATATTGAAAAAAAAATAGATAAACTTATCAGCTGGGTTTGGTAGCACACAACTGTATCCCCAGCTACCGGGAAGGCTGAAGCAGGAGGAGCCTGACAGATCAAGGCTGCAGTGAGCAGTGATCACATCACTACACTCCAGCCCAGGTGACAAAGCACAATCCTGTCTCAAAAATATCCATATCCCTTAAACTATGTAATTTTAGAAAATTGATCTGCAAAAGGAGACTGGGGGCTAATTACAGAACTCAGTCAACCTTTACAAAGACCATAAAAATTAGCAGAATGTCATCTCCTCCTCAGTATTCCTTGCCTTTTTTACACTCACATTCACACACAAATACACACAGAGGTGACATTCAGTAATAAGGTTTCAACCGTTTTGAAGTTGTTGAGAAGTAAAATGAGAAGATAGATTGTCATCAAGCCTCACTTTTTCTGGGAAAACAATTGATAATGATGGCACCTTTAAAGGCAAGAAAAATGCAGACAACTTTCTCTCCCTCTGAGTTCTGATGCTGTGATTATAAAGAGCTTGCTCATTTGTCTCTTTTCAACTGTAGTAAGAAGTATAATGGAACAAAAAACATACTTTCCTGGAATTAAGGGGAAAACACAAGTCATAGCAAATCCTTTTCTTCTATCTTTTGTTTTCTCCTCTTGTTTTGTTTCTTGAATGGAGTCATTAATGTTGTACTCTCATTGATATTTTTGACAAGTGTGTAATGAGAAAATTTTAATGATACAATAATTAAAGGGAGAAAATAAGAGAACACGATCTTGATAGAATTAGTTTGACATAAACAGAAGAAAAATTAGAGCTCTGAAATATGACAAATATTTACTACTAAAGAATAAGTAAATATTTTTTAAAGGGCTTTTAAAATTTGGGAGGTTAGAGAAACAATTCTAACCTTCATATCGAAACTTCACTTTTAGAAGTTGTTTCAAAAAAACCCTTTAATTAACAGTTCTCAACCCCTGCCCACTTAGGGGAAAAAAAAAAAAAAAAACAGAAACCAATTGAGCTAATCAATATGTACTAGGAACAAAAGAAGAAATAAACATCTGCTCTCCTTCTTGTGGGGATGACTAAATCTGAAGAAAACTCTGAAGTGAGGAAAATGAGCATTTAATGTTTCTGTCAGGAGCTCTAAGTATATTCATACTTATGATTTTATTTATCTTCACATTGAACCTATAACTAGATGAGTCATGTCTTCCCATTACTGTTTAATCATGAAATCCTAAAACGTAATTGTTTAAATGACTTAGTTCAAGATACAAGATTCCAACTAACTGGAAGTAACAACCAGTTAATCCTTGAGAGTCTACAAAGAGGTGGGCATTATGCTCATTCATGTGGCAGCAAAGGACTTCCCTCTACTGGGAACAACTTGTTCTTTGAGATTAGAAAATAGTCCACAATTCCATCCCATACGCCATGTCTTCTGCAGCATCACTGGGGATTCGTGGGATGCTCCTTGACACCCCTAACTCCACCCGTTCTTTCAAATAAATTTTCAATTGTCTCTTTACATCCCATCTTTGTACAGCGCCACCTTGATTCTTTCATTTCTCCAAAGTCCTCTCATCTAAAACAGTGTACAAAGCAAAAGTTTACTAATGTTTACAGTTTAATGAGGTGTTGGGAAGGCAATTGTATCATACAAACATACTAAAAAATAAAAATAAATTTGGATGATAGTAATCTTAGTTCTTGAAGAATCCACTGGTTTTATTCCCCACGAATTATTTCCAGAGACCTAGCCCACTTCCATCCTGCTAGGTCCTTATCTCATGACCCAAACATTGCACTAGTGGGTATTTCTTTGAGACAAGTGAAAATTTTGTTCACAAAAATAAAATGTTTAGAGCAGCCTTATTCATAGTGTCCCCAACATGGAGGCAGTCCTAAAATCTTTCAACATATGCACAAATAAATATTTTGTGGCAAATGGGAGAGTTTTTTCATAATGGCTCACAATTGATTTGACAGTGAGTTTGCAAACATAATACAAACAGACTTGAAAGGGGCAGCCTACTAATAATGCTCACTAAACTCGCCACATCACTGTGCCCAAGCCTAGATTGCCTTGATGAATGATTAGATCAGTGAGATCACAAATTACTGGTCCATTTGTCCACCAGAAAAAGTGCTGCCTAGTTGATCCACAGCAACCACAGAGGCATGCGTGAACCCCATCAAGTCCAGCAGAAGAACTGCCCAGCTGAACTTAGCCCAAATTGCTGGATGCAGGGTGTATGTGGGAATATTTAAGGGAAAAGTCATATCTTGTTGTGCTTGCATTACTAGTAATAATAATTTTATAAGCTTGAAACCAATTTGCAATTATTAGTTGTAAACAGATTAAGAATTGAATTAGGAATATGATAGCAGAGGATGGAGAAAGGAAAACAGAACAGGAGAAAAGTGATTCAGGAAAGTCCTAGTTTCAGTGAAAATCACTGTGGGAGGCCTGCCCCTTCAAAATGCTGAAAGCTGTCCTGCTGAAACTCCCCCTGCATTGGCAGAAGTTCGCTGCTCGGGCAGGGCTGTTCACTGAGGGAGAGTGATTTGGGAGAGTTGGAAATATAGAGTGTTTAAACTCTGTTGAACATAGCAAGATCTCTCCAGACCAGGTAAAGAGATAAAATATCTCTTTTCTACTGTCACTTGGAATCAATCTGTCCCGACACAAGGCTTCCTGAGTGTTAACAATCACGATTATGATTTGTGTGCATGGCCTAATGGGGATTTTCTCTGACATCCTGCTCCTAGACTGTTTAGCTGTTCCATAATCTGTTTGTGTTACAATCATACATACCCTAAAGCAATAAAAGTAACAAGCAAATCCATACAAATAACATAGTTAAAGAAATAGTTTAGTTAGAAAAATCAAGTGCAGCAAAAACCATCACGGGATTGCTTGCCTTGCCCTCATGAGATTTATGACTGAAACACTGATGTATGAAATAAACACAGCACTAGCCTGGAATTCAGGACTGCATGCTGGAATCTTCACAAAGAAGGGCTGCAGGCTCCCAACCCCAGCTTAACTCTTAAAACTATCTCTTTGTCTCTTGTCTCTTATTTTTCATTTTCTTCATCCTTTCACCCCACCAAGCCACTGGAAGAGAACCCATAGTGTTGTTGGGGCTGGTTCCCAATACTGACTCAAAGGACAATGAGAAAAAGTGAATGGTTTTGGTTTTAAGCCACAAAATTTTGGTGTGGTTTGTGATATCTCAAAAGTTAACTAATAAATGTATGTTCATATTATGGAATGCCAGTTGAAAATAAAATAATGAGTTACTAATACATGCAATAACCTGGATTGATCTCAGAAATACTATGCTCAGTGAAAGAAACCATACACAAAGCAATAAGATTCCATTTGTATAAAGTTCAAGACCCAGCAAAATTATTCTACAGTTATCAAATTCAGAACAGTCTGATTTTACCCAGTGGGAGATGTGAAGAATGGGGAAGTGGTGAGGAGAAAGTTAAGCAGGAACTTCTGGGATAATAGAGAGGGTGCCAAAAAATGTAAACATATATTAAGAAAGGGAAAGTCTGTATTAAAATGTCAATACTTAAATCAATACTACAATTACAAGACATGCTCAAACATAACTTGTATTCATCTTTTATTACTATTAAACATTATAACAATTTTAAAAAGTTTTTTCCTTTCTTAAAACGTGTATACATTTTTTTACACCCTCTGTGGAAGTACCCTTGGACACTCTTGAGAATTTTCATAGCCCAATTTAAAAACTCACATGCAAAAAAATAATAATAATGCAATAAAATGAATTGAGTTATTTAATACAGGTGTTAGGATGTTAGCTCAGGACAGAGTGAGGAGAACCTAGATGTGTCTTTTGGTATTTAGGAAACACTTCCCTGAGAAGTAGCCCTGATATACTCCATGCTTCAGAAGGTGCTCATAGTATGAAGTTAAATTTTGCTTGTTGGTTAGGAAAATACCGCATTTCATGAAGGTACCAAAAAGCATTACATACAAATTGGATAGTTAATATGGAAGACTAAAGCACAGCCACAAGTGCTTGGGCTAAAAAGATACTTTTCTTTCAAGTCTTTCCTTATGAGCAAACATTCATCATTGATTAGATTTTCAGGCTTTTAGACCCATCCCAACCATACTGAGTAGCCACCTAACATGAGTTTCCCCTTGCTCACCAGCAGTGAGCTGGTCTGTAGGCATTGTTTTAAGATTTCTCATTATCTCTTAATCTTGGGATATCACTTAACTTCTCTAAGCCTCAGATTTCATATATATAAATTTTGGACAATGATAAAACTTCTCTCTTTAGTTTGGGAAAGAATTGGTAGAATAATAGCTGTAAAGATGTTACCCAGAATATAGTTAACGCTCCTATAGTGACAACTATTAGGATACTTTGAATATATATCACTGGCATTTCCTTTCCTATTTCCCAACTATTACCAGGATGCGAAGGTTTGGTTAGATGATTGATTGATTTTGAAGTTTAGGTATTAAAAAATAAAAATGTGAAAAACACAAATTCAGTTGTAGTTTTTACAGTTCTATATGTTCCCAAATGTTAATGATCATGTTACCCTGAAATCCCTTCATTTTGAAGTATATGACACAGCTTCTGTCGCCTTCTTATTGGCCTTGAACCAATATGAAAGAAGATAATTTAAGATTTACTTTGAAAAGAAGGTAACTCAGAAAGGAAGAAGGGGGTCAGTGAAGAACACTAATCATAGCCAAGTTCTGACTCCAAAATTATTCAGTCCAACTGGATTATACCACTACACATGGATAGAGTTGATGGGCCTTTTAAGTGACATTTTGATTCAGCTTTGTGCCTTTAAAATTGCTTTGGGGAAAAACTGGTCTTCAAATTTGTGTCTTCCCCAATCCACATCTCATTCCCTTTGGGGGCTCTTTTTCTGTTGCTAACTTTACTCCCATTCATCTTCCTCTGCCACATACTGCAGCCAGTACTTTGCTCCAGAAGAGAGCTTTATTGAACTCCACATAAAATACGTTTTCATAAGCATAAAGCATATTCCCACAGATGTCATGGTAAAGGGACCAATTGCTCTAAGGTTCCTGATTAACTATAGTTCTGAAACCCAAATAATATAGGAATTCACTATAATATTTGGAAGCAACTTTTATCTTTAATGATACGTTCTGCTGTTCCCCTTTTATTTAGTTTTTTTTTCTTTCACAATGCAGTGAGAGCACTACTGACATCCTTTTTATATATTGTTAATCAATAAACTACTTTGATAATTGGTGCAATAAGTACTGAAGTTGCGTTTATATATTCTAAAGCTTCCTAGTCTTTGAATCATGTACCACTGAAAAGAAAGAAATATTAATGTAGTTTTAGCTCCTTTTTTTTCCAAAGGCACTTATTTAGTGGTAGTTATTTTTGTAGCTAGTATTCCAATACAAATGATCTGCTGTCCTAGTCTCTCAGAGAATTTGACCTTGTATTCCCATTGTCATCACTGGGACAGCACATGCTTTCCAATGACACACTGACCATTTTTAGCCTTATCTATTAATTGGAATGCCCAACATGGGCTACTTTATTTTTGCAAGTGCCTTACTTTTTCACAGTTAATTTTGTCATGGGTTTCTTGTTAGGTGTGAGCAAAAGTTACCCTGCTTGTACCATTTTATCCCAAAGGAATTTTGTTCAGGAATTTGAAGGATAGTAGTAATTATTTATATTTTACAGAACATTTTAAAACTATACTTTCTGCCTCCAATAATTCATAATGAATAACTCAGTGTCCCTATTATACATGATAAATATATAATATTAAACTATGTTTTGCCATTAAGATAATATGGTATTATTGATGGGTTGCCTTTTATACCTCCAATTATTTTCAGTAAATAGTTTTCATCAAGGACTTCCCTATGGCTTTTACCTCTGAAATGGAAGGCATTTTGTGGCAGTTCTGTTGCACTAAATTGGCCATTCTTTTGATCATGTCCCAACTGGCACATGTGTAGAATGGTTGAACTGCTGCTCTCAATACACTTTCTAAAACTAATCTGATATTTACACTGTGAGAGAGGTATTAACCATGAAGATATTTGAATTTGATTAGCCATTTTTCACCCTGCCTGAATATCTTTATCCCTACTTTTACTAATAGGTACTCATCTGAACTTGGGTAAGTTTTTGGTAAGTTTAGAGCAATCAAATTGGCCAGGTGCCAGAACAAATTTATACTGAGAATGATTGGTAAGCCAGTGTTGGCCCTTAGCTCAATCCATTTCCCAACCGGAAGTAAATAATGCAAGTTTGCATGTACGTCTAAATTATTTAATCTTTTAGAAAGTGTTTAATACAGTCACGCTTGATGATGCAGCACAATACCTAAAGGCTGGCATTAAGATATGTTTGTGATCCTCTGAAAAGCTGTTCTGACCCAGTAGGCTGTGAACATTCACAATAGCACTCGAGGCAATCCTCCATGAGTAGGTTGATAACTGCACCTGGATTATTTGTAGCAAAGAAAATTTGCCATGTGCTCCATAATAGTACAGCCAGTGGAATGGTATGGGATAAAAATCATCTGGTGAACAATAGAGATGATATACTAGCCCACATGATAAAATGCTTCATATAAAGACCTTCATTAATAATACTGATATAATCACATTAGAACGCTTTGCTGAAGCAATCTCAAATTATGTAGATGGAATAAGATGAAAAAGAGCAAGTAAAAATCATCTGCAACTTAAAATTATACTTTGTGTGTGCATAATATCCTTCTTTTCAGATTTCTGTTGCAAAAAGCATGGGCTTAAAGCATATGAACTATGAATTCAGAACAAAAATGGACTACTTACTTGAAATGAAACCATAGAACTAATTTATTTGAAATGCGAGATAATTGCAGATAAAAAAAGTAGTGTTTGCCAATGCCTCATCTGAACTCCTAGTCAAGGAAAAAAACTGTCTTTATTAAAATATTTTTTGCCAAAAAAATTAATATGTCTTTTTTCTTAGAAAACTAGCATATCTACCTTGTTTAAATATATCTGTAATTTAATACAAAAGGTTTTTAACATAAATAATCATACCCTAAAATACACTATTTTCAATTAAACCTTTTACTATGAAAGTATGGTGTTTCACATTCAGTTATATAAAGTAGCATGAGAGCTCCTGTGTGCCGTTTACCCAGTGACCCCAAATAGTAACATATTAGAAAACTTAGTAGAAAATCACGATTGGGGTATTAATGTTGATAGCCAAGACACAGAACAGATCTATCCACTACCATGAGGATCCCTCATGTTGCCTTTTCTTGGGCCCCCTCCACTTTCCTTGGACCCCATCCTTCCTTCGTTCCTGGCAAGCCCTAACCTGTTCCCCATTTTTATAATTTTGTCACATCAAAAATGTTATCTTAATAGAATCATATAATATGTAACCATTTGGGTTCACTTTTTTCATGCAGCACAATTCTATAGAAGTCCATGCAGGTTGTTGCATATATCAGTAGTCCCCTCCTTTTTATTGCTGGGTAGTTTTTCAGGGAATGAAATGTACCAGGCTTTGTTTAGCTATTACCATTAACTCACTGGAGGACATCTGAGTTGTGTTCAGTTTGGGACCGCTATGAATAAAGATTCGATAAGCATTAGTGTACAAGTTTCTATGGGAACATATCTTTATTTCCCCAGGATAAATGCCTAGGTGTAGAATTGCTGGGTTATGTGATAATTGTATGTTTAGTTTTCTAAGGAACCTCCGAACTGTTTTCTCAAGTGGCTGTATGTAAATGTTTCCCTGTCTTTGCTCTCGAGATTTTTGTCTTTGATCTTCCAAAAAGTTTAACTATTGTGTGCCTTGTTGTGAATTTCTTTAGCTTTATCCTGTTTGGGGTACAGATTTTTGAATTTATAAGTTCATGTGTTTTGTCCAAGTGAGGAAGTTTTCAGTTATTATTTCTGTCAGAACTTTTTCAGTACTTACCTCTTTCTCATTTCCTTTCAGGACTCCAAAGACAAAAATGTTAGCTCTTTTGTTATTTTCCCATGGGTCCCTGAGGTTCAGTTTATGTTTTTCAGTCTACTCTTTCACTGTTGACCAGATTAAGTTATTTCTATTGTTCTACCTCTGGTTCATTGATTCTTTCCTCTGTCTCCTCCATTCTGTTGGTGAGTTTTCTTATTATTGCATTTTGCACTTCTAAATCTTTGATTTGATCCTTCCTTGTATCATCTATGTCTTTGCTGAGCCTTTCTAATTTTTTCATTTATTCTAAATGTGTTCATAATTGCTTGTTGAAGCATTTTTATGATGGGTACTTTAAAATATTTGTCAGATAATTTCTAAAATCTGTCACCTCTGTTAGCTTCTCTTGATGCCTTAGTTCATCCAGAGTAATTTTTAATTGAAACGTGGATATCTTGGGTATTAGGTTGTGAGACCCTAGATCTTAATTCAACTTCTGCTTTGGCTGATTGCTCTGATACTGTTTTGAAAGGAGAAGGAGGGAAGCTAATTCATGTTTGCCAAGTGGGGACAGAAGCTTAGGCCCCTTGCTTAGCCTTGCTGAGACTCAAGGTGGGAAGCGTTTTTCATTTAGGTTGGGAGGCAATAGGAGCTCCTGATCCCCACTCATCCCTCACAGATACCACCATGGCTGGGGTGAGTAGAAAGGCTTTGTTACTGCTCCCAGGTGGCTTTCACCAGCATCTGCCAGGGCAGAGGACTGGCCTCATTACTGCTGGGCATTGGTAAAAGTCCTGATTTTCTACTGGACTTCCACTGATACCACCCAGTTAGGGAGCGGAGAACTGTCTTGTGACTGCAGAGAGAGGCCTGAACTCTGGATTGACCATGCTGTCTCCACTAATCCTGCATTGGTAGGATAGGAGGGGTCTTCCTACTTCCCATCAGGGATGAAAGTCCAGGCTCCCAGACGGACCTCTTAGACACCACAGCTTGATTGGGGGTGGGGGGAGTCTTGGCTCCCTACTCTGTACTACTGTTGCTGGGGAGTGAGGCTACAGGTTTGGTTTTGTTTATTCTTGTGTGTCATCATTGCTGTTATTATTGTTTTCATATAGCGATGGCTAAAGAAGAACAGATATTATTGTCTTAAAATTTTCTATCTTGCTAGGCTGCCTTTTTCCTGGTCCTGTGGCTAGAGAGGGCAGGCTTCTGTTGAGCTTTTTAAAAATCTGTGTTCACTGGCCTTTTCTAAGTCATAGACTTCTTCACTATCAAATATGATATACATGAGACCAAACAAATAAATCAAAAAACAAACAAAAAAAAATACCATGTAATTCACCCTACGTCCTTCCTTGAGTTCCATAGTTCCTAACTGTTCTGCCTTCTTTCCACTTTCCAGAGTCTTATTAATATATATATTAAGAACATCATATATGTTGTTATCATATATATAAAACATATCAGTTATATATATAAGAAACACACATAGCAGTCTTCTTTATTATATATATATATAACATATCTATATCTATATCTATCTCTCTCTATATATATACATATACATGTATGTATGTAGTCACAAGGCAGCCCTTCCCTCCCCAACTGGGTGGTATCAATGGAAGTCCGTAGAAAATGAGGACTTTTACTAATGCCCATATTTTAATTGTGTTTAGTAGGAGGAATAGGGAAATGCAACCCTCCTACTACTCCAGTTTCCTGGAAGCACAAGGATAAAATATTTTCTTAGCCAAAAGGCTGAGAAGCAATTAAAAATACAATATTTTAAGCACTAAGGTTGTCACGTTTTAAATATCACAATTGAATCTTTTAAAATACTTACCAAAAGGCTTTGGTTTCCTTCTTATCTATTAGCTTCTAAGTGGATTTCTGGGACATACAATCATAATTTGGTTTGTGGATACAAAAAAGAATTTTAATCTGATTTAGTTATAGAGTAAAAAAAATCATTTCCTTTCAGTCAGTAATGATATCAAGATGATATGTAATTCCTTATCAGGTGAATTAGATGTGAACAAATCATATTAGATGCATGAAGGTGAAAAGATGAATAAAAATGAAAAGATTTAGACTTAACTCAGCTTTGAATGCCAAAGACTAAAACAACTGGAATATTTTGTATTTTCACAAGTGGATAATTGTGTGTTTGCCTAGTAAAATGTCATATGTACCATCTATTGTTATTACTACCATCTTTAAATAATAAACAAAATAAAATCATTCCATTTAAATTGCAAGCATTCAGACCTACCGTAATAACACAAGTCTCTATGTTGTGCTTTGTCCTTTGTGCCCCATTATTTCCCTTCATAAAGCCCAAACTCCTCCAGAAAGGGGTCTAAACATAATCCATTACTTCTCACCTCTTTTCTGCGATTTCCTCTCCACCTCTCTCCTTTCCTCCCTTCATTCCCTTTCAAAACCCTACCATCTTTCAAGGTCTAACTCAGAAGTGGCAACCTCCACCCTACTCAGGGAGTGTGTTGCCCATTCTTGGGGGCAGCAGTACCTTAATTCAGTCTTAAGGAATGATTTAGAAACACTCAAAGTACAAGGCAGAGTAGGATGGGGAAGGAGGAGGTGTAGGGCGGTAGTATTCTTTGTTGACGTAATAGAGATTGACTTAAGAAATGGAGGAGGAAAACCACCTGATATATGTCAGCAAACTACCAAGAGCTTACCGCTCTCATCAATCAATTTTAACAAGGAGTGGTGGAAAATGAAGCTAAAAAGGAAGCCAAGTATCACATCAAGAAGGATTTTTAGTTTGTGAAAACTTCTATTTTGGTAGGTGGTACTCCTTAAGCATGTATGTAGAAAAAAGTAGCATGATTAGATTTGCAATTTCCTATGCACTCAAAGCCCACTGCTTGTGGCCCTAATCTGCCTTCACAGTATGAGATCCCCAAACCTTCATCAGATGTTTAACTACTGGCCCTTTCTGAACAAAATCCATACCTTGCCCACCCGATGATCTCCTTTTGGAAAAGCAAGTCCCACGTTAATTCTCATCTGCAAAAATGCAAATAACATTTTTCCGAGATGGTTGTGAGAATTAATAACCTAACACATGAAAGTATCCAGTTTATTATTTGTCACTTAGTAGTTGTACAATATTTTTCCTTCCTCCTCATAATTTATCTAAATCTATTGATGCTTCAAATTCTAATTACATGCATATGTATCCCTGCTATAACATTACAAATTTCTTAAGGCTAGGACTAAATCTGAAACAGTGACTCTAACTGGTCCCTTTAAGGGACATATGGCAATGTTTGGAGACATTTTCAGTTGACTGTCTTAACGTATAACAGTCCCCAGAAAACGAATTGCCCAATCCAAAATGGCAAACCCTGGTTTATTTCATCTTTGCGGCCCAGGCAGCAATTAGCAGAGTTGCACGTTGTAGGGGGCATTCAGACTTGTTGGAAATGTTATGAAATTCCTTGTCTGCATGTAAATTTCATAAATTGATGTTAGGGAGATAAAATTAAATTAGAAATTTCTATAGTGTAGGAAAACTGGAAGAGAGTAGAGTCCATGAATTTTGATGAATTTGGGGGAAGCAAATTTCCATGTGTGTTTAAAGGTGGCCAAATTTAAAGCTCAAGCTCTCTTAATCAGCAAGCTTTTGTAACAAAATTCAGCAGGATTTACCTTTATATCAAAGGAGCTCCCCTGATATTTAAAGAATGCAACTGAATACAATTAAAAGATCACTAGTAAGCAGAATACAGCACCTTAGCAGAAGTCTGGGACAGTATACTTAATAACCTAGAATCTAGTAGCACTTAAATGAGAAGTTTGAACTTACTGGCTCTGAATCTCAGAATTTATCACTGCTTGCTACCAAGATTTTCATTTTGAAAAACTGAAGTGATAAGAAGCAAAAGAGAAGCTTGTGATTGGGAAAAAATTGCTTTGCAAATAATTTAACAAGTATTCAAAACTGAAATGAAGAGCTAAACTATTGATAAATCCATAACACTTAGCCGCATATAGTAAGGACTTCATGCAGAGGAAGAGACGAAAGTAAAAGCAGTACCCAAGTGACTTAACCAAACCCCAGAGCTCTTCACCTAGCCACAGCCACATCTACCAGTGACAAACAACCCATGGGACTGGGTTACTCCAAGAAAAGAGCATTTTCATGGGTCTTGGTGGATACAACTAAGAAGTAATAGTGCAGTCTCTATTTTTCCAGTGCCCATGACAATGGTCAAATCACTACATGGGTTTTGTTTAGTTAAATCAAACTCTTTGCAAAAAGCCAAATAGGAGACACTGGTGTTTAACTCCGAATTCTAAAAATAAGTCTCATAAAAACAATGATGGTCACTCTACTAAATAAGGAAGCAGTTCTTACTATCACTATTTTTTTTTTTTTTTTTTTGGCCGGGGCTGGGTTTGAACCCGTCACCTCCAGCATATGGAGCCAGCACCCTACCCTTTGGAGCCACAGGAGCCACCGTACTATCACTATTTTATTTCCAACATTAACATATAATTCAAAGAGCAACAGGCTGATTTGATGATTTTTCTAAAACATTTTTTAAAAGAAAACTAATTCTACTAAATACCACATACAACATCAGCAATATTCATATTTAGCTCTCTGTGAGGTAGACTTGTTAAGATACAACATTTGGGGAAGGAAGGACGAGAAGTATACGTTCCCTCTCAAGCCCCTGAAGCCCGTTGGATGGGTCTTCTTCCCAAGCTGTGTCTCCCCAGGGCAGTTACTGCTGCCTTCTCTTCTGTCCAGTACAACCACTGTTTTACTGCGGAGGATTCCTCTTTGGAAGATAGTCAGAATCTGCCAGAACGTGCTTTCTCTCTCAGATCCAACACAGAATTTCTGAAGTTCTTTTTAATTGGACCCTGTCCATCTCCAAATTGTTTTGTTGGATCTGTTAGTGGACCCTCTGACTTAAAATCTCCCACTCATATCCTCCATGAGGTCATTACGTGACACCTAATGAAAAACAACTTCATTAGGCTTATCAGAACAGCATCTTTTTCCTCTGTGCTAGAGCTTTCTGATTGAAGGCAGCAGCAGAAGGCAGCCTTTAGTGTCCCCTTCTCCACACTAAATATTATTGTGAGAGGTCAGTACTCAGCCAGGTCAATCCTGTCTTAAATGTCATTGAGAATAGTCTTCATCACTATTCTGTGTACATACCTCTAAGGATTCCCTCAAACTGGATTACTTGTGCACAGAACAAAAGAGTGTTATCCTTATTAAGAAATTATTAACTGGTTCCTCTGCCCACTCTCAAACTTTGAGTAAACATTATACTGATATTAAGGCATACAAAACCATTATTCCTAGGGGCTGGATATCAGATGGCTTTGCTGTGTGCTTTTGCAGGTACCATTACATGAGAAAATACTTCACTAACCACAGGGACCTTTTTGTACCAATAGTATGTCTCAGAAAGGATGGAGAATGTGTGCAATCCCAAGTTCAATATGCTGATGATACTCCTTGCTTACAGGTGTCTACCTCATCGTTTCTCTTATACATCATCTTAATTATGTTCAGTTTGCCCTGCTTCCTGGTTCAAAGAGTTTTCTTTTACTTACAAAGAGTTTACACAACATATCATGGAATCTCCTTAACATTTTTCTTATGGTCTCTGGGAATCTAATTTTAAAATCTTGGGCTCCCAGCTAACGAAAAGTAAACCAAAAGTTGATTGGCACAAATGAGAGTGTTAACCCATTAATGAATAGCTAAAATTATTTTTTTCTGCACCTAAAATTATTTGTTTTAGATTGTCCAGTGATTAACAAATCTTACACACAGAAGCAGATCAGAGAAAAACAGAGCAATGTGTTTATTGGTAAGACAGATCAACATCGTTTGAATCAAGAACCCACGCTGGAGGGGAGATTTCGAAGCCTTGAGTCTTGTTTTAAATTCCTAATTGTGAAAGGCCACTCCCTGATAAGGCCCAGTTTTGTTGCCTTTGCCTGATATCTAAAGCATCTCTGTTTTGTTTCAGCTGGCAGGGTTCATCTACGCCTGTTATGTTGTGAAATGTATAACTGAAGAAGAGGACAGCTGTAAGTATTAAAGCTCTGTTCTGTTTCTTTCAAGTTCAAAGCATCTTCTTCACCGCCTCCTACCGGGCTTTCCCATTCCTCAGACGAGATCCCACAGCATAGCTTTACAACGGGAGATAAGCCTTTTGTGCCCATCCAACTAAAATGTTTCTCATAAAAGTATCCAGCATATTGAAGAAATGGTGCATCCATTTTGGAAACATGCTACTTTTTTTCATCAAAAGATATTTTTGAAATAATGTCTCTTAGGACAATTCTGATAGGAAATGTAAAGGTAAGAATGGGGATGGAAGTGATCTGAAATGCGGTTAACTTGATTGTTCTCTTTTTATAAACTATTTGTTAGGTGTTGATATCTAATCCATTTCACCTAGAACTATAAATTCTAAAAATCAATGCTTTCTAATAATCACTAAGTTTTTTCACAAAAACTGACTTTGGATTAATTCAGAGAATTTGTCTCTGGGAAATCAAACGTTTCTATGTCCTTTCTCTTCCTATTGATTGATATAAGATGGCTAGAACTGATCCAGAGTTTAGAATGTGGTACCTTCTTACAAGCCTCAAAAGGCTCCATCATGTTCTGCTCTTCCAACCACAGAGAGTAAAAGGTTTCAATCCTTCCTTGCCCCCTAATGATCTGAAATAGGAGGACTAGAAAAAGTTTTTCCCTTCTGTCTAGGTTCTATCATGGATAATTGTTTATTTAGCTCAGAGGACAGATCAGAAACAGGAATCTTTTGTTTCCGAAAATATTTATAATTGTGGGTTTTTGAAACAATGGGAAAAGAGAAAATTGATAAAACATTAATGATTTGAGGGAAAAAACAAAAGATATATATAGAGAGAGAGACATAAATATATATGTGTGTGTACACACACACATTTTTTTTTGCTTTCCAATTATACTGGAAAGAAATGGGCAGTATTGGGTGACTAATTTAGAGGAGGCACTTTTTCAGTTATACTCATACATGATATAAAGTCAGAAATATGCAGTATATAATTTATATTATTTTGTGTGTCAAAGAAATTGGTGGTCCTTTCACTAAATAAGGTTTTTTTCAACATTCTTGAATGCATCAAGTGCTAGTCAGACTTTGGAAATTTTAAGATGAATCATATGCCATATTTTACCTCTACAAACTTGCCTACTAGTAGGCAAAATCAAATCATGTGAACAAATATGCATAATGGAACTCTGTAGACTGTATAGTGGGTAAAGAAACAAAAGGGCACCTGTGGCTCAAAGGTGTAGGGCGCTGTCCCCATATACCAGAGGTGGTGGCTTCAGACCTGGCCCTGGCCAAAAACTGCAAAAAAAAAAAAAAAGAAGAAAGAAAGAAAAAGAAACAAGCAAACAAAAGAAATCAGGAAAGTTTCCATAAAGAAGGAAATTCTTGAGGTCAGTCTTGAAAGGTGAATAGATATTTATTGGATAGCTGGTATGAAAGTGAGCTGGTCCCAGGAAAAAGGAGGGAAAGGATGAAGGCATACCACAACCAGACTAATGCAACAGAATTGTGTCCCGTGCTAGAGGCAGACACTCAGAGAAAATTGGAAAAGCAAGCGTGGATGAGATTGTACAAAAATGTGTATGAAAAATTATTAGTTTGTATACAGGTAATTGGCAGGTAATTTATAATTACCTGATTGGGAATGCACTTTACAAAAATTATGTTGGCATCAGTATGATGGGGAGATTTGGGAAGGAGAAAGATTAGGGCAAGGAAACCTGGTTAAGATTCCGTGAAAAATCATTGTCATCAGGGCTGATGAGGATCTGGATTCAGACCAGTGTTGGAGATAGAGAGGATATATATGATTTGAGACATGCTAAAGTGCTGTGTTCGGTTGGGTGGGTACTGCAGTGAGAGGAAAGGAGACACAGATTCCTGAGTGTCTCATGGCATGCGTGGAGGGAAATACTACTTGAGGAGTAGAGTGGGAATCAGATCAGTAGTTCACACTGGCAATTGTTTAAGATACCTAATGACTATACAGAAGAAGATGCATACTAAACACTTGTCTTCCACACAAAAGATTTTTTCAGAGATTAGGAAGGGCAGAAGATCTATGAATTTTTAAATGTATGGACTCCACAAACTATGTAATTTCATTCAGATATTACCTTCAATGTCTATATACCAAATCCTTGTTTAAGGGAAAGTCCACAGTTAATTTTCATAGGGAAGCTGGGCTTTCCCTAGATTATAAGGTTTGATTTCATTTCCCAATGATGCCAGTGCATGTTTATCTTCAAACACTTACTGGCATCCCACGTCTCCTGCGTGGACCATCAGTATCCCTCCAGGATGGCCCCTCTCAAAGAGAATCCTAGAAAAGGTAGCTCCACAAAACACGCTGTTCAAAAAAGTTTACAAAGCCAAGTGAGTCTGACACTGACAATTTGGAATACACCTTTACATTTTAACATCTGTGAGAGCACAGCAGTAAAGAAATACGCCTCTGTTTTCCTAATTCACAGTTTTGTTTTAGCTTGAGCAAGCTATAGTGAGGCCAGATGCACACCAAAAAGAGAATTCAGAAGAGTTTTACAGTTATATTATGCCCATAGTTCCCTGAGGTATGCAGAGACAAGCCAGGCAGGGCCACTCAGGAGAAGGAGCAGAGTCATCATAAAGCATGAGTGGTGAGGCAGAGGGAGAGGAATGTTTATTGTGGTGATAAGCTGACTTAGGATAAGCCAGCCTGTCCTGCGGTGGTGCCCCATGAAATTCACGTTCACTGTAACTGTTAGAGCAAGGACCATCTAAAGTCTCCAGATGTTTTGGGTAAGCAAGAGTTTACCTGGGAATACCCAGTGGCCATCTCGTAGATGTTAAAACATTAGTTTACAGAAATTTAAAGTATGGTTAATACAAGTCTCCAAAAATATTTGACCACATAACCCTTTTTTCATAAATAATCTTAATATTACAGAGAATTAGAATTCCAGGGAATTTATCTTAATGAATTCTGTCCTAGATCAAGTTGGAGCCAGAGCAATGTAAATACAAGGATGCTTGAAGTCATCAATGTCTTATCAAGTTTATTTCTCAAGCATCCGATAAGCTTATTTCTGAAAGATGCCAAAAAATAACATTATGTGTGTTTTGATCATAACACTTTATTTGCTTTTATTAGTCCATAATACAAGCAAAGTTCTCATAGACACGTTTACTGATTTTAGTCTTATTGCTCAATGGGAAGATACGAACTTTTAAAAAAAATTACATCCAAGTAGACTGACATGCGTTGTTCACGGGATTAATTAGGAAGCATCCCTGAGAAGACGCTCATGTGGGCTGGTTCCCTGTCCAGTGGTCTTTGATGGCTTCCAGTTTTGCCTGTGATCATTCACACACATTCAAACAATCATTATCTTGGTCACTTGTCTATATGTTCATTTCTAGACACTGCCTGGTTATGTGACTTCCAGTACTATAAAGAAGGATTCTAATTTTTGGTAGTTACATCATATAGAAAATTGTCTTAATCTTAAAAGAGTTTGGTGAAAAGTAAAAACAAAAATGCTCTCAGAAAGAAAACCCTGACGCATGGAACAGGTTGAATGTATATGTAAAGACTGAGAGGATCTCTTTGTGTCTGTTTTGACCTAGTACGGATTTGCAATGAAGCATCTTGATGGCAGTGTAGTGGCAGGCATGGGTGTTAGCTGTCTGCTTGCCAAATTTGTGGTTTCTGTCCCTAAGAGCCCTATGAGAGACAGAGGATAATTTTGGTTCTGTAACATGCTGAGAATGGACTGCACAGATACGAACCCAATTATGGCAACTGGACAAATAAAGTATTCTTGAAGTCAATATGATGTTAGCCAGCTATTTCCTCATTTCTGATACTTCAGATCTTACAGCAGCAAGTGTACCCAGGGAGCCCCAGAGAAAAGAGGCAGAAACATGCAGGGAGCAATAGAGAGTGAGCAAAGACTCAATCTTAGACTCCATGAAATGGCATAAGGTCATCATTGTAATTAAGGCAGTCAGACCCAGACACATGAAATGCCTGAGAATTTTTTTCCTTATTTCTCATTTTAAACAGTATCTCATTACCCTTTCTAGAGCCCAGTTTGATTAATACTTGTACAGACACTGTCTTAGTCCATCCAGGTTGCTGTAACAAACTGCCATAAACGGAGTGACTTATGAACAACCGTCATTTCTGTCTCACAGGTCTGGAGGCTGTAAAGTCCAAGAACAAGAGGCCAACAGATTTTGTGTCTGGTGAGGGCTCGTTTCCAGGCTAACAGGCGGTGCCGTCTCTCTGTACCCTCACACAGTGGAAAGGGGGCAAGGCGGTTCTCTGGGGCCTCCTTTGTAAGGCCCTTGTCCCCTTTATGAGCACCCTACTGTCATGACCTGATCACCTCCTGAAGGCCCTGCCTCCTAATAAATACTATCACACTGGTGATGAAGTTTCAACATACGAACTTGGGGAGAAACAAACATTTACTTCATGGCAGACATTTTAATACAAAACCATTTGTTTTGTTTTGTTTTCCCAAGGAAAAGGTCTGGACCTTTTAGTTTACATCTGTGACCCATTAGTTTTCAGAGCCAGAGCCACAGCCTGGCAGGTTGGCTGGCTGAGCAAACTCACAGGACACTACTGCCATCTTCTGTGCCCACCAGGAGATGACAGCAACTCAGAGCAGAGATCCCAAATAGGAGAGGAGTATGCTCCTTCCTCATGGATTAGTTGGTGAAAGCTGCCATAACCACATACCACACACTAGGCATCTTTAAAAACAGAGATTTATTTTCTCATGGTTCTGGAAGCCGGAAATCCCAGATCAAGGTGTTTGCAGTTTGGATTTATCCTAAATCCTCCATCCATGGCTTGAAGATAACCCCTTTTTGCTGTGTCCTCACAACTTTTTCTCTTTCCTGTCTCTTCCACCAGTCCTATTGGAGTAGGACAGTAGGGCCCTAACCTTGTGACCTCATTTAACCCTAATAACTTCTTATTAAAGGGCCATCTCCAAATATAATCACATAGAGAGTTGTGTCTTGGAATGTGGGGGTGGGGAGAGACAATTCAGTCCATCACAGCCAGACCCAAACCAAGGTACATACACCATGTGGTCCCTGCACACTTGAAAATATCTATGGGGCACAGGGTGGGGCTCCAGCAGCTCACAGGCCCATCTAACACCTGTGGGCAGGAGGCTTCGAGGCTGTGGCTGTGGGGCCAGCCCCGTGCTCACCACCCCCTCCAGGAGTTTCCGCTCAGCGTCTCCTGCTGTGGGGTGATCCACCTTCAGATGAGTAGCTCTTCACCAGAAAAAAAGCGGGGACCCCTGCCCCAGAGGGTGCGCCTTGACCCAGGAACCCTGTCTGAGTGGGGCAACCTTCACAACATACTTTTGTCTGTTTGTTCAGACAAAGGCTGCGATCTATCTTAGGAGAAAAGGCTTTCTCTGGGAGAGCAGGCAGCTCGCTGTGCTGCTTTTGTGGCAGGGCCGGTCGCTGTCTCATCTGTCACCAGACGCGCGCGGAGTGTTCCTTGTGGCCTCCAGTCTTTTCTATTCCCCTGTCGTTGTTCTATTTTACAATACTCTGTGAAGGAAATGAAATGTTCGGAGATTCCTGTTCGGATGTGCCTCTTATCATAAATGTAGCTCTTCTCTCTCACATCGTCCTCAGCCCTTCCGCGCCGCAGTCAGGTGTCTACTCACAGTAATAGAACTCAGAATTTTCCTCTCTGCTTCATTAACATTGTTAGCTGTGACAGTTAAAAGGAAGCCATGCGGCCGTGGAAAATATCACTAATCCACAATGGGGGAAAAAACGTCATCATGTGATTTCTCAATTTTTATTATGTCTTCTTCTAAATCTTTAGCTTGACGGTTAAACTACACTAAATGTTGGTCCTCCAGCAAACGGGTCCATTTTTCTAAGTAGTCACTCTAGTTCCTAAAAGAGAGTCAATGTATTTGCAAATGTTATTAAATATTGAAATCATCTAAAGAAAGATGTAGAGTGTCATCTTAAAACGCATATCCCAAGGGAATGATTTTGAAAGCAATATTGAAAAGTGAATTCTAGATGCTTAAATTTGGAGTTAGACACTGGCATGCTCCCACCAAGGAATCACAAATGCATAAAAACCTGTCCTGAATTCTTCAAAATCTGCTGGCCTTGGGATAACGGTCACAATTGATTTATTGACTCTTTCATTTGAAAAGAAAACCACAGGAAATTATTCGCGTCTCTGAAGCTAATACTTTTCTATTATTTGATTTTTCTTCTGAAGCCAGCTGGCCACTTCCACATAGTCAACTCCGTCCTGTATGGTTTGATCACATCTGCGGTTTGGTAGGGTCGCCAGATTTGAATGCAGTTCTTTGAGTCCATACTTCCACCAATGGGATAAGGAAAATATACTTACTTCTTCCTGCTTAAAACGGAATATGTGTTTATTACAGAAAGTATAGGGAATACAAATAAACAAAAAATGAAAATGACCCCATAATTTGGGGCTTTGAATCTCAGTTACCATTTTGACATATAATGTCTCCTGCTATTCCTTTCTTCCTTCCTTTTTTCCTTCTTTATATCTTCTTCCTTCCTTCCTTTTTTTCATCTATATCTATCTATCTATCTATTACATATCTATCATTCTTCCCATCTCGTGGTTAGGCCCATAACATACATTCTCTTTGGCAACCTGAGCTTGCTTTCTTATTGTTTATAACTCACTCTTGAAACTAACCTAACCTCTTCAAAAAACTACCATGCTCTTGGGTGCCAGGTTGACAAGCAGCGTTGCAAGAAGGATCTGTCTATTTTAACTTATTGAGTATTATACTTAAGCAGTCAAATATATTTTTATCATTAGTATCATATTGTTTTCTCTTTATAACATTTGTTTTAGGAATTTGAAAGTAACTAAGCAAAATCATCTTGTCCATATCTGCCAGCTTCCCACCAAACCAAAACTTGCCATTTCTTTCCCCATCTCTGAACAGGACCACATATTATTAAAGCCTGAGGTTCTAGACTTTGAATGCTTCTAATCTCTAGCTACGCCCTACCGAATCCATGGGGGGCCCAAGTGAAAGGAGGTGTCACTTTGTACTTTCCCTACATGCTTCCTCCAAAGCAAAGATGCTCCACATGTACTTAATTGCATATCCTATTCTGATAAAGATTTTTTTGAACCATGAATTCCACAGAGTTTAAAAATATGGAAAACGGCCTACTGTTCTATTTCATCACTTTAATTTTATAGACTCATAAAGATTAAATGACTTGCCGAAAGTCACTGAGCTCATTTGGGAACTTCCAACATCCAAATATCATACATACGGAATCCCTCAGGGTGAAAGAGGGTTAGGAGATGCTGTCAGGATCCACACCTGTCTTATTCCCTGTGTGTATTCAGCTCGTACAGCTTCCCCATCCTGGAGGAGGGCTCAGAAAGTATTTGGGAAATAAATGAATGAATTGGGTCTCCACAAAAAAAAATTGAACTATATGGAAACTGCTAAAGAAATTCGACATCTCCTTAGACTTCCGATTTATTGTAAATAAATGAATAACCAATCAGAATAAAGCACCTTTGTCATTTTCTGAACAAATTGAAGAAAAGGGAAAAAGATGCATTGTCATGTATAAAACTGAATAAGTGATCATCGCCTGAGACAAATGACCTACATATGCCTATGCCTCTTGTCAATCATGCAAGTTCCTCTCAGTCACATTCTCTAAGAGTGACACATAACCATCCTCACAGTCTCCCCAAACTAGCCAGCTCTGGTCTCTTTTTCAGTCTACTATTAAATTGCTCCCTCTTGTGGTTGCTTGGGAGAAAACACAGGAGCGCTATCTTTTTTAATTTTAATAATATAAATTTTATTTGACCCAATATAGCCAAATTACTTTTATTTTAATTTTTTTAAATTATTTACTCCAAAATTTGGGTATTCAGGCTAAAACTGAGTCTGATTCTTCAACATTCACTATTTTCCCCTTCTCTCACAGTATGTCCTTTATTATACTACATTGCCTTTTTTTTTTTTTTTTTGCAGTTTTTGATGTTTTGGGCCAGGCTAAGTTTGAACCCGCCACCTCCAGTATATGGGGCCGGTGCCTTACTCCTCTGAGCCACAGGTGCCACTCAGGAACATATTCTTCTTAGCAAAGTGTCTCATTGCTTTTCACTGGCACATTCACACCCATGCACACAATGCTCATCTTTAAAGAAATCTAATGCTTCCAAATAAAAAACATGAGGGGAAATAAATTAATCCATTATCTAACCTCTGTTGATTCAGAACAATCAGGTGAAGATATTCAAGTAAGCAGAGGAGAGTCTCTAACTAACTGGCAATAGAAGATACACACAGTATTATGCAGAAAATATTCTTGGCAGGATGAACTGAAGTTATCTGGTTGATAAAAAAATATTGAAGCTGTTTTAATCAGGCTTAAAAGAAAAGAAAGCCAGAGTGTATGAACTGAAGGAGGAAACAGTGGTGACATTTACAGAAATGATCCAAAGAAAAATCCTCTATTTTGATTAGTCTGCTTCTCCCTCTTACACAGACACCCAGGCCACCTGTAACTGGTGTTCTGTACTTAACTCCCTCACCATGTCTTTCTACGCACTCACGGATAATGACATGAGAAAGAAAGCAGCCCAAGTGGCAGAAAAGTGGGATGATTTTAGCACCAGGGTGTGGACGTACCCACTCACAAAATAAAGTTGCAAAGATCCCTTAGTCCCACCCAGAGAGAACTAATGGGGGTGGAGCAAAGAGCTGGCTCAGGAAGCCAAAGCCTCTCCAGAAGGCTCCCAATCAGAGACGTGCTCACAAAACAACACCCAGTCTTTTGATGAATGATGTTGGCTGGTGCTCACTTCCTGATGACCAGTGGTGCTTTTGTTTTGAAGAGGCATCTAATAAAAACAGAAGGCTGGGATCAGTGATCTCCCTTTTAACAGCAGAAGGACTAGGAAACACTGTATCTCTAAGAAAGGCCACCAAATATACAGGAAGAAACATCTGAGTAAATCCTCAGATCTGCCAGGCTGAGGGGGTTGGATTGCTTGAGCTCACGAGTTCGAGACCAGCCTCAGCAAAAGCGAAAGCCCCTGCCCTCTCTACTACAAATAGAAAGTGCTGAGGCAAAAGGATCACTTAAACCCAAGCTGGAGGTTGCTATGAGCTATGACACCCATAGCACTCTATCCAGGGCGACAGCTTGAGATGCTTTCTCAAAAAAAAAAAAAAGAAAGAAAGAAAGAAAAGAAACGTCTGAGTAAAGCAGCCTTCTACCATTGAAAGAAGGCCTTGTAAATAAGTGGGCTTGGGTGACCCCTCAATCCTGTATGACATTTAAATGAGTCTGCTGCAGCAGAAGATATTCAGGGGGGCCTCCCCTGTGATTAGTTGGCATTGTGTGGCAGGGAGCTAAAGAGAAACAAACTTAAAGCTCACAGGAGGAGCAGTTTGTTTAAATAATAGAAAGTAATTAGGCTGCAGACAAAAATCAGTGATGGCATTTTATAATTATGATTAATTTAAAGGCTAATTTCCTTTGGTGCTAAAATCTTATTTAAAACATTTACCAGGAAAGGAAATTAGGATGTTACTATCAAGAGGCATAGAGTGCTTCTGGGAATCTATGCCTATTATCACTCGAAAATTAGGTTAGGTCCGAAGTGGTAATTTCAGTTCATTTTTGTATAAAATAGATGGTGGCCAGACCTCAAAGTCAGCAGGGTGGGCTGGGGCAGGCAGGGCAACGTTCGCATTTATTTATTTGTTTGTTTGTTTGTTTATAGGCTTAATTGCAAATGTTTTCTACAAAGGAGCCTACTTTATACATGAACAATCCTGACACAAAAAGAAAATTGGATATGGATTGCTGCCTTTGTAACTAATGAAGTTGATGTTAAAGGAATTCCCAAGAGCGGAGCAGCAAAGGGAGGCACACGGTCACACATCCATACACCAGCCATCTTCGCCATTCAATTAAATTGAATGGGGGACAGTACGTCTGTTGGTTCCCAGCCTGTCAACCCTGTTCTGCTCTTCCAGGCCCCACCTTTTCCATCCCTCTGTTTTCCCACTGAGAATTGTCATGCCTAAGTTTCCAGTTGCCATATACATTCTGCAGCTCACCTTTTTAGAAACTCGCTTAGTAAAATCAATGCATAATAGAAAAAGCCAGAGGGAAATAACTCCCTGGCAGCATTTTTTTCCCATTCATGATGCTTTTCTGCATTTGCTCACTTTAAATATTTTATTGCTACTGTAGGTATGTAAATCAATCCTTGAATATCCATATCCTCGAATCTCCAATGATGCAGAAGCATAAATATTACAAACGATATTAGCAATTGCCTAACTATGATCCCCTAATCTTGCAATGGAGAAAAGGAGCACTGGAATTGACTTGTTAAAGGCCAGCAACCAATTAGAGACAGGACTGGGCAGAGAACTTAAGTCTCCAGATCCTAAGTATCTTTTCACATCACTTCCCTGTGATACCTGAGACAGATTCTTGCAACAAATAATTATGGAGAGCCACTCTGTGGTGGGCTGTGTGTTAGCCACAAGGGATGAAGCAGGGGACCAAAAGAAGAGCTGTCTTTGCCTTTATGGTACCTACTTTCCAACACACAATTCATACTCTACCCCCTCGAAAAAGGAATTGCAGTGAAACACGGTGAGAGTTCAGACATGGAAAGGAGGGGGTACTGTGGGAATGACCTCAAAGAAATCTCATGTAGTTTAGAAGACAATGACGTTCTTCCCTGAAGACATGACATTTCAGCTAACCTAAAGGATAAATCAGAAGGCTATGTAGAATTTAACGAAACTCAGAGTTCTTCTTTTTTAAGGAGGATTACCTTTTGGATTCATAATGACCCTCAGTACACAATAATTCACCCAGGTATGAGCTTAAGTGCTTTTAATGAGCTCCATATAACAAGTCTAATTTCAATTTTCCCATGTACCGGTAAGCAGGGTGGAATAACCACTGGACATTCTCTTTCCTGAAACTGCTGTTGTTGCTCTAAAAGATGATTAATTTAGGCAGAGGAGTTTTGTGATTTTCCTTTCTCGAGGCTGCAAAATGATACAAAGATTATGTTAGCAAAAATTACAAGGTGAAGACTATTTCTCTAATAGGCGATCAGAGCATGCCTGCTTTATTTTTCTTTCCCTAAATACGCATACATTAATGTACCCACCATCCTAATTAAAATTTCTGCATGTGAATGGGCTGTGCATTCTAAATATATCCTGGCTGTCACCTGAGAAGACATGACATACCCAGTCACGTCTAACGAGCTCACCTGAAGCTTGTAACAACTGCTTCCTCCAATTTCATCTGAAAGGCTTGTCATATCTAATTGAAAGCAATTCCAGCGTGGGAGAACAAAACCAAGACTGGTAAACCGGATCCATCCGAATGGCACGGCATGAAGTCAGCCCAGGCACATTAAGAGTGAAGTTGGTTTGGTGATTTCATCACATTCTGCATGCTTCTCCAGCTCTATTGGAAGCATCAAAGACACGTGAATACACAATTTTCTGACTCGAGCTTTGTAATTTCTTCACCTTCTCAGCTCTTCCCTCTTCTCATCATGGGGGGTAAGCTGACCACACAATCAGGAAGCTCCTTCAGCCTCATACATGCAAAAGCCTCAGAAACCACAAACCAGGAGGATTCCGTCCTCTGTCTGCCGTGTCGAATGTGATTTCCAAAAGGATTTGAAGATGGAAGTGGGTTCTGTGTGGTTATTTTTAACACCATCACTTCATCTGCCCCTTTCATTTGCTTGACTGGAGATGCCGCAGGTGGATCACCTTCAGGAGAAGGCAGCTTCTCTAAGATGGCCAAGTCTGAAATCCTCAGCCTTACTGTAAACCCCTATTTGCTTTCTCCTCATCCTCCTGCCTCTCCTTTGGAGAAATTGTTCTTCACTCTTATTTGGGAGCTCCCTCCCCTGGAACCTATGTCTCTCTCAGGCCTGGGATCTCCCTCCGCATTACCAATCTCCAGGCTTAGCGAAGCAGTGATGGCCTCCTTGGCCCTCTCCTTCCTCGCTTGCACTGCCTTTTTGCCTGCGTTTTCAACCCATGCCTGATGACACACTCAATTTGGCCACTTTTAATTCTGGATGGTTGTGCATTGCTAGAGAACATCACTAAACCAGACCCACACATGTGTGCTTGTCACCTTCAACCAGATGCTGTCTTCTACACAACCAGGCTCACACTGCTCTCCTGCTAACATGTGGCACCCTGGCCACAGGACCTGTTCCAACCCTTTCCAAGCTCCTTAAAGCAAGTACTCAAACGTGAGAAAGTCAAAGATACCAAACATAAAATTTTATTTCTCCCGCAAACCTCAACACATCTCTATAAGGGAAAATTATTCTTTTGTCCCCTTGCAATGCTGCCCAAGTCTAAGAGGCACAGGCAGGCTTCTCTGTAAAGTAATCCATCCATCGTGCTTTGACCTCATCCCCTTCTGACCCCTCCAGACCCCCGAGCTCTTGGTGTCTTTATATCATACTTGACCACACCACTGGACAGCTCGTTCTTGCCTGCAGACATGCTAAAGCCTCAAAGACCACAACCCAGGACAGTCCTGGCCTCTCTCTGTTCTTTCTGATAAAATAGGTGGCTTCCAGGAGCATTTGAAATATGCAAATTCCGTTCTGTGGAGTAACTTTTTAATACAAAGAGTCTTCCTTTTTCCTCCAGGTGTCACACAGGCTACTCCTCCTTCTTGTCACCACAGTTTGCCAGCAAAGTGAGGAGGGTGACTGTTGATCTACCCCAGCTCCCCTCAACTTCTGCTGGTGACTTCTGCACTTGAATTCTAGCAGATTCTCATACAAAGTTCTCTTCTTTGAGCTGTATCTCCATCTATCCTCCTGGCCTGAGAAATTCTAAATTCTCATTAAAGAGCCTAAATATTTATTTTAAAGCTTAACTCCAATCATTCCTTTTGTATAAATCCTTTTCAAAAAGAGATGAGATTCCAAATCTACTCGGTGTATTTTAATATAAATCCTTCTAAGTTTTACACACATGTGACACCTGATCCCCTCATTAACCCTGTGAAGCTGAAATGGCTTTATCCTTCCTTCGCAGAGGAAGAAATTAAGGCTCAGAGCACTTGTGACCTGCTTATGGGCACAGTGCTGGTAAGAATAAAGGCACAACCTGATCGAAGGTCTCCTGACTCCAAAGCCCCCGGTCCTTAGGCTGCCTCACAGCTCCCCAGCAGGTATCAAGTGGTGCATGATATTATTAGGAGACGATCTGGAACCAATCAGATCCTAGTTGGTCTCAGCAGAAAACCATCCTGCGTTACCTAAAATCTCACCTAAGGCATTGCCCTCACTGAGATTAGCAGAAAGAAACAAGAGCAACAAGCCAGAATCGTTATCAAGTAGAGCTTAACTTCATTTTTTATTAGGTCTTTAGAACAAAAATCTTAAAGTGATTACTCAAACAACTTCTTACTAAAAAAAAAAATATTTTATCCATTATGATATCATTGTCCTTAACACTTTTCACTTTAATTCTTTTTTAGCATATGTGAATGTGTTTAAAATAGTAATGTTCTGCTTTCGATATAAGTAAGAAGAAAACATGAAAAATGGAACTCTAAAACCCTGAGAAATTACAATTGATGAACAAGATTAGGAAGTGAAGCGTCTGCAGTGATTTAGATAGTAAGTCTCATTTCATTCCAGGCGTGTTCTGCCTGCTGGAAGCCCTGTGTAGCGCAACACTGGGGCGACCTTTCAGGTAACAACAAGATAAAGGACCCCTTCCTACAGATTATGTTTTCCTAATCAGAAGAAAAAAAAATTCTCAGCATCCACCTAGAGATTTTAGCCCAGACTGAGTACCTTACATTCACACAGTCAGCTGGAATTGCTGCCACCAAGGAAACCTTGGAGGGAGAAAGGTAGTTCTTTTCAATTTGGCGTATGGTTGATTATGTTCTTAATTCGTTTTGTGCAACTAGAAGTAAGCACCCTTGAAATTCATACTTGCAGACATAATGGAAAGACATTCTAATTTTCATGGGCCCACACAAATTCTTTAATGTCTTTCAATGAGTTCTTCTACATATTTAGGCTTAGCTTTTTGTGAACCACTTTTTTATAATTTCCCCTCAAGGATTTTTCCTACTTTGTCTCCAAAAAAAGAGTGTGTTGACTAATGGCTTTGTCATCAAGAATCAAGTGATGATTTAATGTTACAATACCTCACTGCCAGCGTGTATTTTCAAAGGCAATTTTACGTTTGGTAAACTTAGTGTTCATGATGAAAATTGCAAATAAAAGGGAGCCTCACCATAGGAAATATATATTAGCAAGGAATACTTATTCAAAAGGCATATTTTTGCTAAGAAAAATTTTTCTCAATAATAGGGAAACTTATAAATTACCATTACCAAGTACCAAGCTAACTATTATTAATGTTATTAAAAATAGTTATTGAATTGATGTGGCACTTTACTAATTTAAAATAATGTAACCTCCTTATGCCTCCATAAGTCAGTAGATATCAACATACCCATGTTGCAGATGGGAAAACTATAGCCAAGAGAGAACACTGAACACTTGCAAAGAAAATAATATTCCTAAGATTTCCTTTGGAGATGCAGATATATCTCTTATCTTCTTTTTTTTTGAGGCAGAGTCTCACTATGTCTCCCTAGGTAGAACAGAGTCTCACTATGTCGCCCCTCAGTAGAGTGCTGTGGCATCACAGCTCACAGCAACCTCCAAGTCTTGGGCTTAAGTGATTCTCTTGCCTCAGCCTCTCTAGTAACTGGGACTACAGGCTCCCACCACAACACCTGGCTGTTTTATTATTGTTGCTATCATTGTTGTTTAGGAGGCCTGGGCCAGGTTCAAACCCACCAGCCCTGGTGCATGTGGCTGGTGCCCTAACCACTGAGCTACAGGTGCTGAGCCACATGCATGTCTCTCATGTTGATTGTGGTAATAGCTTCCTGCATCTGCACATGCCCAAACTCATCAAATTGTATACTTTAAATATGTACAGTTTCTTTTTTATCAATTACAGCTCAAAAAAGCTCTTAAAAAAATTGAGTTATCTTCAGAAAACTCAGCAGAGATTGTGCAAGTATAAATTTTATGTTGTCACCTCCTCCCAAGTGGTGTGTCTCTACTAAGGATCTTAGGAACCGGCCAGAAAGAGAACAATGTTTTTCCTACCAATTATCATCATTTGCAACACTCAGTAGCATTCATCAGTGAACAACCCTCTTACTCTACTCATGTTAATGCTACAGCATATCCTAACCTCTTTCTTTCTGCATCTCTTTGCCAAAAATGATGGCATGGTGGCTTCATCCCACTAGTATCGAAACGTTTCTTTTATTTATCTCAGAGCACCCAGCAACAACTCTCGAGTCTAGGTCACCTATAAAAGGTTTTCTCTTTATTATCATTCAAAGCCTTATAGAGGAAAGGACAGAAGTATTCAGTCAAATTTCATGGAAGATTTACTGGCATCTTCCATTCTCCAGTCAATTTTCTTACTTTCTTTTATATTCTAAAGCGTCTACAGACTTTATTCAATAAATAAAGTAAAATTCACCTATTGAGTATCTTCCATGAGCCAGATACTGTTCTGGGTTTGGGGACTAATAAATTTATTTCTAAATAATAGAAAATAGTTAATCTCATAGCGTATACATTAGATAGTGGAAGCAATCAATAAACAAGGGGCTGGAGGCAGTGGCTCGTGCCTGTGTCCTAGCACTCTGGGAGGCCGAGGTGGATGGATTGCTTGAGTTCAGGAGTTGGAGACCAGCCTGAGCAATGGTGAGACCTGGTCGGTACTAAAAATAGAAAAACTGAGGCAGGAGGATCACTTGAGCCTAAAAACTTGAAACTGCTGTGAACTATAATTCCAAGGCACTCTAGTCAGGGTGTGAGAGTGAGACTCTGTCAAAAAAAAAGAAACAACAAGTAGATTTATAGTATGTCAGGTAAAGACAGGTTGCAATGAAGCAAAATAAAGCTGACTGAAGAGAAATCAATTACTCTCTAAAATCCCTGCAAGTCCCCACTTGTCCCTCTCTTAGACGCGTTACTTACAACTTGAACATTACATTTCCAAAAGGAAGCCAAACACCAACTCCCTCTTGATACTTTCCTTGATTTTGTTAAAAGTAGCACCATTCCACTGACTGAAAAACGTCTGAGAGTCAACTTTGAATCTTTCCTTTTCCTGCCCTTTTTCTATGTTCAAAAAAAAATACCATGTCCTGTGTTTTCTACCTCCTTATCCATGATCTTGTCTTCATTGACGGCTTTTCTACCTCATTCTCCTAATTCAAATTCAGGCCGTCGGTAATACCTATCTGTCTGCCACATGTTCTGTTAAGCATGAAATGGCAAAAACAACATGCCAAGGTGCTACAAGAAAACGTCTTTCCTTATTTTGAAAATCATCATTGTAATAAGAGTCATACAAGATGAGGCAGAGAATATAAATAATTTTCAGAAGAAAAGACTGCTAAATGTATCTTTGGTGTTCTGAAAAAATCATAAGATAGCTGACTAGATGCAGGTAGTACGCACCTCCTCCACAGACAAGAACTAGAATAGTAAGTAGGTACTCACATTTCAAACAAATTTTCTAGGAGGCAATGCTAGGATCCACCAAAGAAGTGATGGGAGGCACCAGAAGTAAGTAAAGAGAAGACTGAAGGCAACTTGGCCAGTCAGAGAGCTTGGAGGAGCTCCTGGAGATGTGAAAACAATGAGGGAGGAAAAACTCAAAGCTCCATAGTCTGAGCTCTCTGACCCAAGCATGCTGCAGGCTTGACATAGAGAGCTGCTTAGAGATTGCACAGAGACGTTGCTCCAGAAAGGAAACCCTCAAGCAATCCCAGAAACATACAAGTCTGGAGCAGCGTCACCAGGGTGCCATTCTGAAAGCCTAGATACCAGGAATCTGTAGAACTTGCTACTGCCATTGCTCTGCTCCAAGCTGAAGAGGGGCACTCACATGCACCTCTAGCAGGTCCTATCACCTTGCTTGGGCTGCTATGAGATTGAGACACGAATGAACGTTAGTCTCCATGGCTTTGTACCCACTCTACTTGCTTGGGAGGGTCCCAACTCTATCTGGCCAGAGCCTCAAGGTACCATTTGAAATTTTAATGGTGGGCTACACCCCAACCTCAGACTGAGTTTAGACATAGCTGTAGCTGCCACCTAGCCAGAGAGGGAAGGAAAATCAAGCTCTCCTATGCACACCTCAGACAATACCCACCACTTTTAAATAGGCCTCTGTGTGACTGAGACATGAGTAGACTGCTCTCCCCTCTGCTTCTGGCCCATAGTGCTTGCCTAGAAGGGATTATGGCCCCCTCCCACCCAGTCACAGGCCCAAGGCACCATTTTGAGAGTTTAATATTGACATTGGCTGCACCTTCAGGCAGAGTTTGAGCTGTTGTGATAGCATCCCCCACCCAGCCAAGGAGAACTGAGAAGACCAAGTTTTCCCAAACACACCTAAGACAATACCCACTATCCTGCTACAGGAAGCTGTGAGACTTCCAATCTAACCCATCACAGCATCCAGCAACAATAACACAGACCATGTGAGTGCTGATGGGTTGCTCTACCACTACTGGCATCACTGAAACCTACCCACAGTCCCAACCCACCACTCTTATACAAAGGCCCAAGTCTCAGCACTCCAGTACCCACTAATACCCAAGCCAGCACAAGTTACTCTAGAGCCTAAAAACAGGCACATTCATCCCCCTCCTGTCACCACCAAGGGCAGAAGGCTAAGTTAGTGTCCAAGTTCCCAGCAAAACTTTACCACAGCCTCAGCTAATAGGCATGTCCTAAGCCTCCAAGAAAATCACAAACACCACCAGCCCTGTGTACTGCTAAAGAAATTATATGGATATCACCCTACCATAGGCACCCAAAATCAAAGCCAAAGTGTCCTACTCAACTTCTTCAAATTACAAAAGTAATTTCCAAAAATTGGGAAAAGTGACTGCTATACCAGATTTGTAGGTATGCATTGGGAGGGACAGGAAACAGGAAAAAGTAAGGAAATATGACAACACCAAAGGACCACAGCAATTGTCCAGCAACAGATCCTAATGAAACAAACAAACAAAAAAAAATCCTAAAAATTTCAGATAAAAATTTTTAAATACTTATTTTAAAGACGCTCACTGAAATGGAAGAGAAATCTAGAAAACAATACAAAGAAATCAGAAAATCTATTCAGAATATGAATGATAAATTTATGAAGGAAATAAACATCTTAAAAAAAAACAAAAACAAAAATTCTGGAGCTGAAATATTCATTGAAGGGAATACCAAATACATTTGAAAGTTTAAATAGTGGACTGGACCAAACAGAAAAAAGAATCTCAGAACCTGAAGACAAGTATTTTGAAATAATCCAGTCAAACAAAATAAGGGGGGGAAAGCATTAAAAACAATAAACAGATCTTTTGAGATATCTTGAACTTCATAAAGTGATCAAACTTGCAAATTATTTATATTCCTAAAGGGAAAGAGAGATCAAAGTTTAGAAAACCAATTTGAGGAAATAATTGATAAAAATTTCCCAAGTATAGCATGGAGAATTAAATATCCAGAGATAGGAAGCCCAGTGATAGCCAGGAAAATACATTACCAAAAGGACTTCATCATAGCACATTATATTCAGAATATCTAAAGTCAAAAACAATGACAGTGATAATAATAACAACAACACTAATAAACCGGAGTTTGAATTGGAACTCAATTTCAGGAAGGGAGACCTTCTTGCTTTTATCTGTTGTGACTCTGATCTACTCTAATCCACATGATTAGCCCACACATCCTGCTAAAAGAGAATGTCAAAGCAATGGAGCTCTAACCCCATGAATACCTTTCTGCAGACTAGTGGTCTCTTGTGGATAAGAACCCACCAACATAAACAGAAATTTAGGCATTGTCTATAATAAATCCCTAGTCTTAAGCAATAATTTTTCAAAGTATAATCTTTAAATATAGTTACCTTGTAATATTATATATTTCTTTTCTGATACTGTTTATATTAACCAAGGTACAAATATTGGGAAAAGAGGTTTACTCTCTTTCCATTCATTTTCTGAAAACACCTGGTATAGTTCTACAGTTCAAATTAAAAATGTTCTGTTGCTTTCTGCTACACTGCATTACTTGGAAGAATTATAAAGAAAGCCCGAGTTTGTGAGGGGCTCTTAATTTTCTTCTTCTCTACTTCTACCTCATCCAGGGCCCTACATTTCTTATATGCTATCCTCACAACAATTGTATTGTGTTGAGAGAAGTATTATAATGCCTTTGATTTGCACTATCAAGCCATGAAAAGACCTAGAGAAACTCTAAAGTCATATTTCTAAGTGAAGGAAGCCAATCAGAAAGGGCTACATACTGTGTATTCCACCCCTATGACATTCTGAAAAAGGAAATAGAGTAGAACCTCTGCAAGTTGACCACCTGATGGACTATAACAAACTGGTCACTGTATGAGGTGGTCAACTAGGCCTACTGTACTAATATGTACACGCAATGCATGTCTGGTCTATGAAAATTAGGTCAAGTTATGAAGGTGGTCAATGCAGACAGGTGGTCGACTATGGAGGTTTGACTGTATTACAGAGAGTTTAACATATCAGTGGTTCTCAGGGCTAATGGGGAAGAAGGAATGATTAGGTGGAGCACAGATTTTTTTAGGGTGCTGAAATTACTATAATACAATCATGGTAGATACATGTCATACAATGTGTAAAAACCCATGGAATGTACAATCCCATAATGAACCCAAATGTAAATAATGGACTTTGAGTGATAATGATGTGTCAATGTAGGAGCATCTATTCTGATAAACTTACCATTCAGGTGTAAGATGCTGACAGGGGAAAAGGGTGTATTTGTGTGGGGACAGGAATATAAAGGAATTCTCTATATTTTTTACTCAATTTTGCCTTGAAGCCAAAATTGCTCTAAAAAATGAAGTCCTTTATGAGAATTTCCCAATTACACAGATACTATGGACTGTATGTTATTTTACATCCTGCTCTAATTTCTAATACCCTAGGCCTAGGATATTAACAAAAGAACAAGAATTAGACAAAGGAAGCCAATGGAATAAGATACTAGAGAAAGTAAGAGTATCCCAGGGCATCTTAATTATCTCCATTTCCCATTCCTCCTTCCTGTCATCTATTTTGTCAGCCTTTGTTGTTTTGCCTCTTTTATCCCACCACACAACATCTATATTCAAAAATGAAAAATAAAAAACAAAAGCAAAACTTCTTCACAGTATACCTTAGAATTTATCACTCTACATAATAATGCTCCACAACTTGGTGGTAAAAAGCAATCATTTATTATGCTCATAAATTCTGTAACTTAATAGACAGGCATCATGGGGAGGTCTTGTGTCTATTCTCTGATATCAAGGACTTGAGAATGTTCCAGACAGTGGGAAGATTCTAAGACTGGGTTGACTCAACAGCTGGGCTCTGGAATCATTTTTTTCTACATAACTGAATGTGGATGACAGCTATCAGCTGAAGCCTCGGTTAGCCCATTGGCTGAAACACCTATCTGTAATCTTCCATTGATCTCTCCATGCGGGCTAGTTTGGGCTTCCTCATGGCATGGTGGCTGTGTTCCAGGAAAGAACATGCCAAATGAGTAAGGGAGATGTGCATGATGGTTTTATGATCTAGCCTTAAAAGTCACATTGTGTCATTTCTACCATAATCAAAGCTGCCACAAAGTTCTACCCATGTTTAAGAGGAAGAGGCATCCGCCCAAACCACCGGATGAGAAGAATGCCCAGGTCATACCGTAAAAACACACGGAATAGGAAATGTTGCTGCAGCCATGTTGGAAAATACAGCCTACCATAGTAATTCTTGTTATAGCTTACTGTTTTTTAAATATCGATAATATATACTATTTGGATATTTAGTTTGTTTCAGATTGCAAATCAGATAAGGGCAGGGACAGCCACGTTGAGTTAATTCACAAGGGCTCCATCACAGCACCTTACACTTGCTAATCATAGCACATATACTAGTGCTGCAGTGGCTGATAGATAGGTGTACATTCACGTGAGAGATCATTGTTTTTCTTTTTTTTTTATTTTTTTTAAATTAAATGATAGCTGTATACATTAATGCAAACATGGGGTACAGTGTAGTGTTTTCATATACATTTTGAAATACTTTCATCAAGCTGGTTCACATAAATTTCATGTCATTTACATAGTCATTGTATCAAAACATTTATATTCTAGTTCTAGAAAAGTTCACTTGTACCCTTGTTAGACAGATATATAGGTAATCTTTCTGGTCACCCTCCCACCACCCAGCTGCCCTTCTCCCCCTCCCCTTCTTCACCCCCTCCCCATATTCTTGGGCTAGAATTAAGTTGTATCTTTCATTTGAGAGCTATAAATTAGTTTCATAAAAGAGCTGTGTACATTGGATACTTTTTCTTCCATTCCTGTGATACTTTGCTAAGAAGAACATTGTTTTTCTACTAAAACATTCCCAACATATTACAGAAAATCTTGAGGCTAGCAAAAAAGGGCATATGGCATCTTTAATGCACAACTGAATTTTATTGCTCAAATTTGGTCTTGGCTGCTTAAGGGAGTACATAAGTTATTGTCCCAAGTGAATAGATTCTTGTAAAGTAATAATTGAATATATCATAGTTTGGCGGGGGGGGACTACCTGGAAGGAACTAGCTCAGAAGTATAGTTTCTTTTTCTTTACAACTTGTTACTTTCAGTAATTTAGTAGATTATTAAAATATTTATGTTAATAATCTGTGAGGGACCTTGATCATTAATGTTTATCTCTTCTACAAGTTAACTAACAAAGGCAATTATCCCTTCTCAGTTGATTTCATAGGTGGCTTTGACTCTTATGGCTATCAAGGTCCACAGAAGACATCTCATTTACAGCTACAGCCTATGTACATGTAAGTACTTTGCATTGAAGGTATTCTGGAATCCTAAAAGATGATCAATCCAAAGTATCCAGGCACAAAATAGATGGCATGCAGCTTTCCTTCAGTTATATATTTCCAGTATTTTCTCTCCTAGTAATATCTTCTTGACTGGGATAATTCTAACAACATTTTGTTCGTAATTTTTTTAATTTGATTTATCAGAAATGTCATTTTTAAAGTTACCTTTATCTTACATAAGCATTACCTACATGGCTCAAAAGCCTATATTATGTACCACTTATTTGAATTATCCAAAAGTTGTATACTTTGAAAATGATATAACATCATAGGCAGTTATATGTAACTATAGATAAACTCTATGTTCTGGTCTTTCTAGAATAGCCCAAGTTTACACTGGTGGTCTCAGCATAATTTTTGCCAGCCCTCCATGTTACTCTTAAAAGTGTACTCATTTACGTGATCAATGGCAGGTTCACCCTACGGATATATAGTGTTCAAAAAAATTTTAAAGAAACAAACCTAGCGATTCTCTTTCTCTATTTTTCTGGTGTGAAAGTGAAAATGAACTAGAACATTAACACAGAAATTTATCAACCCTTAACTCTAGCACTCAAGAGAGCAGACATACAATCAGAGCCTGATTTTTATATCTGTGTTTAGGCAAATTCCCTTGGATAACAACTGATAACAAATTCTATATATCAGCATCAAGTGATATGCTGAATTGCAAGCGAAGATCAAAATAGAAAGTAAGATTCCATTTTCTGAAATGTGAACTTCTCTTTGAAGATATGTGTTTGTTGTCGTTGTCCTCCACCATTAAGTCATTTTACCCTTTAATATATTTAGTGTGTAGGATAATAAATGGAGTTTCATAGTTTCTCCTCCAAAAAGAGTAATCTTCAGGCACCCCCTTTATAAGCTTCTCTTTAAAAAGAGAAAAACTATGCCTGTCTTCTTTGTGTCCCCTGTAGTTCTCTGAAATCATTTGCTAATACCACTCATTAAAAAGACTTTATTAGTCCAGAATTCAACGGATACACCAGTTCAGAAATCAACCAGCCTTTGGCTTCATTCAAAGCGTGACTTCTATAGACAGTCTATCACACATTCTTTTACTGACATTCTCACCACTGTCCTAATTCACGCATGCATTCCTGTTAACTTAAGTTTTCAGTTACTTTCTGATTTCAGAATCTTTACCTGTTATCCACATGGCTGTCAAATCAATCTGCCTAAAATACCATTCTGATAATTTCACTTCCCTGCCCCAAAGCTGTATTGCTGACTTCCTAGTACCTACTGAACAAAGCTCAAACTCCTTACTGTCCTTTGCCAGTACACTTTGATCTGGCCTTCACGTCCTATTGAGATACTGTCTCTTCTCTGCGAACCTTAATGTCTTTTGAGTCTCAACCATATGCAGGTGATGCTAAGCAAGTTAAGCAACGCTAGGAAAATGTACTAAGAGTAAGAACTGGCCCTGTCCTCCTGAAGATGCATAAATAGCCTAATAACACCTCTGAGCGGGGGGGTTTGGCTTCTTTAAATATGACATGTGTTTTTCCACTGTTCCATATTATTTTCCTGACACAAAACAATCATTTTTCCAAATTCCACCCTTTGAAATACCATCATCCTTTGAATTTTATCTCAAAATGTGCTCCCACTAGGAAATATTTCTTAATCTATTTCCTTTAAGACTTCTGTCTTATTTCTTTTGCCATGAACTACAGTTGCTTAGTAGTCTGAAAGACTTGGTAGCTACCAAAAACCCAGCAGATGAGAAATCCTTTAAATACTTTATCATTCTTCTCAATATTTTGTTGTAACCTTTTTAAAAAGTTTTCTATTATTAAAGAGCAAAGCAGTCAGGCAAGTTGGTTAACATGACTTTTTCAAAGCAGACTGTTGTCTGAGATTAAATTCTCTATAACCTTGGGCATGTAACTGTATTTGAATAACTGTATTTAATCTCACCAGGCCTAAGTTTCCTCACCTGTATAATAGAGAAAATAACATACAGACTTCCTACAATTGGTCTGGAAAGTATACCAAAAATATATGTAAAGTACATGAAATATACAACATATCACATAGTAGGTGCTGAATAAATATATTAGCAGAATAAATAATGTTCATATTAACCATCACTCATGAAAAGACTGTCAAGTCAGATATCATATACACTGTATATAAGTTTCAAAGAATCTCCTCTGTAAACAGTATATCACATATATAGCATCAGCCCAAGTAACCTGAACAATATGTGCTCAGGAATAGAGTAAAACATCTGTAAGGCTAGTGATTGCTTTCTTCTGGCAATATCACGTAACATTTCACTGTTTTGATCAATATGAATGATTATGAAATGTGATTATGTATAATAAATGATATGCAACTCCTCATGTAAAGATCACCCGTGATAATAAAATAACATGAGAATGCTAATTATACATATACTCAAGTGCTTTCTTTCAAATTAAGCATTTATAATTCTAATGTTGCCTTAGGAACTCCACAAGGATAAGTATCTCCATCTAGAATTAAATTCCTTGAGGACAAGACTTCCTGTGAAATAGAACACTTGAAATATTTTGTTAAATCGAATACTTAACGTATCAACTAAAAGTGATAAAAATATGTTTTCCTCTTTACTGGCTGATAATAGTAAAATTATATCAGAGCTTTCAAATCTTAACTGCTCTTAAGTGAAATGCCAAATACAATTCAAATGTAGAAAGTTAGAAATACAACACATAAAAAAATTACTCGTTGAAATACTACTACCATCCCAACATCCCATAGTAGCCCCATCCTAGTACACTAAGATTTTATTTTACAGGTGAGGGTACTAAGCCAAGAAAAAAAGAGACAGAAGTCACACAGCTTGTTAAGGGCACAGCCAAGGTTATCAAGCAGTTTTCCTGACCCCTTAGTTCCCTGTTCTTTCTAAATTCTTAGATGTATTGTAAGTTTGGCCTGATATCATATTCCCTGGCTTTTACTTCACTTATTTTTACTCTTTATACGAACTCAACTATCATATACCCGTACGTCACTGTGCCCCTTCCTTTCTCTGCATCTCCTTTACTCCCCGTTCATTTTACATCATACACTATTGAATGAGGGCCTTTCCCACTTTGTAACTCATCTGAGCCACAGTCTATTCAAACTGGGTAAAAAACCAAACCGATTCACCTACAAACCTCATCCCCCTGCTGAGAGGCAGAGACCTGAGCATCCCCTATGTCTTTGTCATTTGGAGTGTACCTTCTCCTGTCAACCTGCCATAAATATGTCTCGTAAAGTAAGTGTAATTTAACATCACGGGCCAGTTCAAGCACCCTAACAACATTATATAGAAATGGGAAATAAAAGCTCTTCCTTTTATTTATAAATAAAAGGAAAGCAGACTTTAGAAAGCAACATGCTGTTTCAGCTGTGGGGCTCCCACTGTACCAGCAAATCGTCTGTGGCCAAGATCCTGGACAAAGCTTTGAAAACACTGCCACCTGTGACCTACAGCCACAGCCATGTTTCAGTCCCTGTAGTAATGAACAAGACAGTCCTCTGTATTTTTTTTAAGTTGGGGGAACATTATTGGTTTCCAATTCTTCAGATTATCTCTAACCCATCTAACAAAGGAAAGATTTTCAGTTCTTGTTGGTTTTTATATTCTGGTAGAACTCTTTGAAATAAATCAATAGCTATGAAGTTGCTCCACAAAAAAAAAAAAAAAAAAAAAAAAAATTCTCCTGTCCTCATATTAATTTTCTAACAAAGGAGCTGCTTTGACTACCACTGCCCTATATATGCCCTACTGAGTAGAGATGTGATTGGACTCCCAGCAGTATGAGAACATCCTGAGGTATATTAGACAACATCCGAAAACACTGCATTCTTTTTGGCAGCCTAATTATACAGGAATACATATTCATTTCATTTGTCCCCAGAAATAGATTTTAAGTCACCGTAAGTGGCCTCTCCACCCAGAGGGTTGCACTGAGGAAAAAGAAAAGGAGAGGAAAACGGTCTATTTAAAACCCAAATGTGGTGCTTCTTTTAGGGGAGGGGAATGAGGAGTTGTTTGGGGCGTGGTAGTTTGGGAATTCTTTTTGTCCCCTCTTGTGCTTGGAGAGGTGAGAAAAGGTGGTGAGCAACAGGCACCCATAGCTCCCCCTCTGATTAAAAACCTCTTTTCTCTACCTTAGGTCAAAATAATACCGATGACTTCAGTATATCAGCTCATGGACTTTTCAAAGAACTTGTTTCCCAGTGGCCTCCTGCATTTTATGAAGAGCAAGAAGCAACCGAATCTTAACATATATACATATTAACACAACAAACACAAAGCCTCTACTATACTGAGACGCGAACGCGGGGACACACACGCACACACACGCACACACCAATTCCACTTGACCTCCTCTCTCTAACTGAAATAGACAAATATGCAGGACACGCCCATCTTGGATTTCCTGAAAGCAGGCTCCTTTCTCCCAGGCCTTTGGAAAAGGAGGTGCGATGGTGCCCTCTGCTGGCCACTCCTAACTCCTCCGCAGCCCAGCCCGCCGGCCTCTGCGAGCCGCGAAGTCATCCTGGGCACGTTAGTTTGCGAGCTGGGTCTTCTGCACTCCGCACATCTTGATAGCATCACGGCTACTTAGGCAATGTAATTGCAAAAACTAACAAACAAAACATGCCATCATGACCTTGTAACCGAAGTCCGAAATGGTAGATTGTTTGCCCCAAAAGGCTGTACCGTACAGACTTGCCTTAACCCACCTACGTTGCGTGCCCGAGAATCTCAGTGCAGAAGTCCCCAAGGCACTTCCTTTAGGCTAACACACTGCTATTAATTCCGAATGAGTTCCGGTCCGTGTGTTTAGGGCCAGGAACAGCACTGAAAAGCGCGGCAGCGCCAGTGTGGTGTGTCTGTAAAAGAAAAGCGCCCGCTGCCAGCGAAGTGCTTTACACTAGAGCCTCCACGGTGGCCGAAAAGAGACGAGTTAACGATAACCACAGTAATAATCGACACCTTTATAATTGTGAAATATGGTCTTCTGATGGGGTTGGGGTGGGACAAAGTAAAACTTACTAATCCACTAAACCCATTCATCTACTGGAAGCAGAAAGCAGAAATGGTTTAACTCACTGATTTTATTTATTGCACTCTAGGTGCTTTTATAAGTATCTACAAATGTCTTTTACTAACCCAGAAACGGCTGTGGATTTCTATCAAGAGGCCAACTGAATATGTACTAGCTATGTTTACTCTTTTATATCTAATTCAAATCGAAGACCCTATGTAGGTGAACTTTTTTTTCTAACTAGCGTACGAGATTATTTTTTGGGTGGGTGGGGGGAGCGATAGTTACCTTGGTGAAATATTTGAGATCTCTTTGTGGTATTTGGGGGATCTGTTGTGTGTTAGAGTGTATTTCAATCCTCCTGTATTCTTGTGGCAGAAAAACTGTGCTGTTCACGTAGTTGGCAACAAGATGCCTTTGGAAACTTAATAGTAGGTCAATGTGTTTATGGAATATTCTGAACTCCTAGGAAATTTTGTTCTCTACTTTCAAGCATTATTTGGTTTTCATTAGTGCAAACCATACTTAGCTCAGGCTCATCAGGAACTCAGATGAGTCACATTTTTTTCTTGGTTCCACCTGAGACACCAAAATCAATTTTTCTTTTCACTGACACGCCATCCTTCAGTCCAGTGAAATTCAGAAGTTATACATTGGCATGGAGTAAGTTTGTTTTTGGGGGGGGTTTGTTTTGTTTTATTATGGTTTTTGGTTTCTATGAAGTTTCAGTTATTGGGTTAACCAGTATTGGACCTTAGCCCAACCAGATCTACATAAACCAGTCCCATTACTGTGTTTGCATGACTGTCTGTAATTATACACACATATATACATTTGAAAATAATAAAGAAACAAAGAATTATCATTGGAACAGAGACTAAAAAGAAGATTCCGGCACTCATGCTTGAATTTTCGCAATGGCTTGTATATGTTTGTCCATACATACATGTATAAAGTACACAATTGCAAACATGGCAGTGAAACCTCATACGATGTTTTTATGGTGACATGCATGTTTAATGTAGGCGAAAAATATTTACCAATGTATTGTCCTTTAATTCCTAAAATATAAATGCTATACATGCCAGAAACTACTCTAACGTGACTTTTAATGTGACTATGAAAATGAGGTTTCACTGTACGTTCATGCTGCGATGAGATTTCAGCATGTACATGTATCTGGATACAGAAAATAAGCCCTCATCTTCCTGCTTTAAGTTACAGCCAACTTACCACCAAATCACAATTATCACCACCCAAATTTTCAAAAACAGTTGTTGACTACTAAAAAATAACAGTTGACGGATCTTTTTTGGGAGCAGTAAGCACAGTGGTGTGATTACATCTGGGAAAACATCTAAGTTGTACAGCTGTATCCTCCTCAAAATCCGGTGAAGAATGCTATTTTTCTAGGCTGAGCTTTTGTTATAAACCTAATATTCAGAAGGCAAGAGTTACAATCCTGATGTGTCTTTCTTTTTTTTTTTTTTTTGCATTTGTTAATTCTGAATGTATTTTTAACAGAGTGATTTTTTTGACTTACTAGTGTAATTTGCATTTTAAAAATAAATGGAAAACCAATTACGTTTCTGAGCCATCCCTAAGTCTCTGCTGCTTCTCACAGTGTGTTGGCTTATGTCACTGTCAGGGAAATACCATTAAATTTACATGAAGGCAGTGCTGATGTGCCGTGCGGTGCAGGGACATGTCAGCAGTGAAAAGAAATTGCCAGGTCACAGCACCGTTTTTGTTCAGTCATAGGTAACATGTCATTTCATTATCTCCTGCCACCGAGGGTTCTTTTACAAGACTGCCTGCACCAGACTGGCTGTGATTTAGAGAACGTCTTTGTTTCTTTCTATCTAGAATTTAGAGTTATCGTCAAGGTAATACTCGATAGAAGGTATGGACATTATATTCCAAAAAAATCTCTGGTTAAATTACAGGCAGAGTTTTTTTTTTATTTTTATAGGCCAAATTATTTTAAATAAAATAATTTATAATACTCATAATTATGAACCCCTTTGATGACAGAATCTTGTTTGTTGTTACTAGAATATTGATACTTACCCAGGTAGAAGACAGCTTGAGTGAATGAAGTATGTGGGCATAAAGTGGGCCAATAGAAAAGGTTAGCCCTGAATTAAATTAATGATTGAAAACGTAATCTTAGCATGTTCATTGTGTGAACCAAGAGATGAGGGCGGCAGGCGGCTCCGGCCTCAGGCTGCCGACCGGCTTTGTCCTTTCCTCCACCCACACAGACACCAGATCCCATCAGTCAAAATGGGGAAGTTGATCACAAACAAGGAATGATTTAAGGAAGTATTTCCAAAAGCTGAAGATCAGCTTGTAATCAGACTTTTCATCCCACATGGTGAGAACCTTCTAAATGATCCAACCTGCTTTTATTTTGGTTCCTTGTGTGAAAAATATACTGATGTTCATTGAAGGAACCGTGGATGACCGTCAGGATGTTCCTTCACGCTGTGAATTAAAATGTGCACATCTCAGTTGCATGAAAAGGGGCAAAAGAGGGCTCCACCCATAGCTCAGTGGGTAGGGCGCCGGCCACATACACCCAAGTTGGCCGGTTCAAATCCAGCCTGGGCCTGCTAAACAACAATGACAACTGCAACAAAATAAATAGCCGGGCATTGTGGCAGGCACCTGTAGTCCCAGCTATTCGGGAGGCTGAGGCAAGAAAATCACTTAAGCACAAGAGTTTCAGGTTGCTGTGAATTGTGATGCCACAGCACTCTACCGAGGATGACATAGTAAAACTCTGTCTCAAAAAAAAAAAAAAGAAGAAGAAAAGAAAAGAGACAAAAGAATAAATGAAAAATATATATACATGTATATACATATCTATCTATGTATATATAAAATACACACATATACACACACTCTTAAAAAGTTTTTTCTTCTGGAGTTCTCACTAAAATAGGTGTGAGTTTGGTAAATACTGCAACAGGTGGAACCAATGTCTGCCTCTGGCAACTATTAAAAAATATGACCTCTAAAAAGTCTATAGATGTAACCTCTGATACAGTGAAGCATATATTCAACATTGCACTGTGCTATAATCAATGGACCACTTTAATTCAGAAATATAAATTCATCATGACTAGATCACATTGTAGAGCAAAGCATTGAGATCCAAACTTCTTCATCACAGAGACAGTAGACTGAGACCTGGAGAGGTTAAGAAAGTCCTCAGGAGGACTCTACATCCCCAACATGGAAAGGACTCACCAGTCCATAACTAAGTGCAGTACATGTATTCTGGTCAGAAGAGAATCAACAAAATTTCAAATATGATCAACTGACTCTGGATTTTGTAAATTCAAATTAACCTTGATAAGAAAGACTCTAAGGCAGTATTAAATCCTAAAATGCACTTGAATTATTGCTTTTAGATTTAGCATAGTTGCAGGGTCAAATATATTTTATTATGTTACAGTTTTATTTTAAAAACCAATAAGCCATATTTCTATGGAAACATATATATGCATATATGATATGTATATGATATGTTCTCTCATATTCCTCAGCTAATTTTGTTCAGCTGCAGTGTTAGAAGTGTCTCTGTTACTTCTATTACAATACCCTTATGAATAACCAATGGAAGAGAGATAAAGATTATTTAAACAGTCTTATCTTGATTCCTTCTATACATGGCAAAAACATCATTCTTCAGATAGTCTGTCTTTGGTAAAATTTTAGTGCTCAGCACCTGTACTCAGGAAGCTTTGATATGAATATCCTTATGTTATAAAATCCTCAATTATTATCATCCCTTGTGAATCTTTGCTTAGGATCCATGTCCATTCCTCTTTTCATTTTGTAATACATAATATCTGCTTTCCACCCACTTTCAAGAAAGGAAGAAAAAAATCTGTGACTGGTATATTATGTTCAGTTTAAAACACACTGGTATCTTAAAATAAGCACTCTTGATAGCTATGAGATAAAAACTTCTAAGCCATTTATGCATTCTGTGCCTTTTAATTCGACAAGAATTGAACAAGTATCAGATAATATCTTTGGGGATCACATTCACCAGTGAATCTGATGAACGTGATGAATCACATTCACCAGGTGAAATCTCCACTAGTATCATGAGTTATGACTGCCAGTGACAACAAAGAAAATGAATTCCTCCTAAAAGGTACAAAAGCAGATTTTTTAATATTCTCTAGAATTGTAAGAAAGGTCATTTTTTTTTAAATCCTTACACAGCACAAAGTTTAGAAGCAAATGAGCTTAAAACTTTGATGGGTAATGAAACTTGATTTCCGTAAGATAAATTCAGAGAGGAAAAATCCTTTTACAAGCCACATGTTGATGTTCTTATATGGTCAACTGTTATTAAAATTAATGTGAGCCTTTTCTATAATAAGAGTAGCTTAATAATAAAACACATGTGTTTTTAAGGGCTCATTCTACTCACATATGAATGTAAGTTGGAACTGCAATGGAATAAAACAACTTCCCAAAAAGATTGCAAATTGATGCTGTCACTCCAAGGATGATGGATTGATTCAATTAATCAGTAAGTCTCTTCTAAGAGTCCTTCAGGGAGGTATTTACCAGAGGCATACCCTGTTTATTCCCTTTCATGAGCCTGTCATTTTTCTTCATTATTCTTCTAGTTTTACTCATTATATCTCCTAGGGATACACTGATTGTCATGTACAGAGGGTTTTACACACAGCTGTCCAGACATAAATCTTCCAAGCTTCAGACTGGCAGCCCCCCCAAACTCCTGTACCTCTTGTCATTGTTATCATGGGCTGACCTAGATGCTTTCAGGATGAAGTCAAATGAATGGACACTGAACCCCAAATGGTAAATCAACAGGAAAGAATCAAATTGAGTGGAGGCTATGACAAATCTTTCATTCATAAAGATGAAACTTCTTCGTGTTTCACACACCATGGAGCTGGCTTCATGGTAGATGACATCCCCATCTCCAAAAGCAGATAGATAAGGGAAGGCCTGAGAGGCTGAGACCTATGCCAATGATTCATGGTAAAATAAAACAGTGTTTGGTGATTGTGCTGTTTTGAGTGATGAAAGATAAATATTCTTGAATGTGAAAATTTTCTATTTCTTTCTTTTTTTTAATTTTCTATTTCTATGGGGCCGAATCGTCTGTTAGTTTATGTTGTTAAAAGCAAAGATTCTGCTTGACACCAGTTAAGATGACTATGGTAAAAAAAGATCAAGGTAAGTGTTGGCAAAGACGTGAGGGAAGGGGAACATCTGTACACCGTTAGTGGGAAGGGAAGTTAGCACAGCCATCATGAAGAACAGTATGGAGGATCCTCAAAAAATTAGAAATAGAACTACCATATGACCCAATCTTACTACTAGTATATAGTCATTCAGACGAAATGAGATCAGTATGTTGAAGAAGTATTGTACTCCCAAGTTCGTTGCAACATATGTATTCACAGTAGCCAAGATACGGAATCAATCTGTGTTCATCAACACATAAGTGGATAATAGCAAATGTATTATGTACACCAATAATCAAACTGGAGCTTTGGAGGAGGGACCATGAGGCCCAGTAGCAGCTAGGGAGCCTAGGAACTAGAGATATGGGCCTGGCAAAAAGGCTGAAATCTTAAAGGCAGAGCCATGGGGACAGCAATAGCACTGGAGTCCCATGAGCAGAGCTGAACAACAGCATAGGAACCACAAGTACAGAGCCAGGAAGCCAGGTGGCAACTTGGGGATAGCAAGGGTGAGGCTGGAGGGGAGCTATGGGGCTGCCAAGGATCTTCCTCTGCTCAGGTTTCACAAAAGCAGACACCACCAGGCTTCTCTAGTGGCATCTGTGGCACATGATCCTTCAGATCCCGGGTGGGTCAAGGGGTGCTCAGTTCCCTGTCACTGGCTTGTGAGAGCTGCCACTGTCTCTGCTCCCTCCCCAGCCAGCTGGGGGTGATGCTGAGGTGGCTGCAGCAAGGCTGAGCCCTGTGTGACGTGGCATTCTGGACCTGAGAACTCAGAATGATCAGTTGCAGTAACCCTGGAAGGGAGCCCAGGTCGCTGGTGTGTCTGCTGTCCAGTACAGTGTCACTGCACAGACCCCAAGTAGCTCCCTGATCAGCCTGCGGGTCTGTAGTGGTGGAGCCCCTCACAATGTGGGCCACCTAGAGAACGAGCATGAAGCCCCAGGGTTCTCTCCTGTCCTTCTCCATATTTGGATGCCTCCCCCAAGTACCTTCCAAACTTGCTGGGTGGATCACCCCCTCCCTTCACCTTCATTCTGAATGTCCCACATCACTGCTCCAATTAATTATTCACGGCGTTCTCTTCAAGAAGGCCCATCTGTAGATGGGCATCCACCTGCAACTTCCCACCTTCTCCTTGAAGGTGACATGCATGGGCTGCTTCTAGTCTGCCATCTTGCCTCTCCTCCTATTTTAATTTTTAATTATCTAAATTTTAATTTAGATTTGTCCAAATTCAATTTTAAATTAAAATATGCATAAGGATATTTTAATCTTTTCTCTGACATTTCCTGTAATTTTTGGAGGTTGCACAAGAAACTGGAAGAGGCTTTATGATTTGTATGTAGGTCAAAACACCTTTTGTGTATTGTATTGCTGTATCTTTAACTACAGGAGAAATGATTTTAAATTGTCTTCCTAATTCACAATTTGTTCACCAAACTTCATATGATGCTAGACTTACTTTCTATATACTGCTGATGCTGCAAGTTTAATTTCTACGTGTAAGCCTGTGGATACAGATTTTGCAATGCTGCAACAGTTTTCAAAGACAGTGAGTCTAAACTCTTAAATAATTCTAATTCAACTAATTTTCTGACATGCATCAACACAATATCCCAATATCCGTGCATGTACTTTCCTATTTTTAATGATTTACTTACAAAGTTCGCTGCCTGAGTTCCTCTCCCAGCACTAAACCAGAGAACATTTGCACAGAAGCTTCAGGAACTGGCTCTCCTGGGAGATAAAGGGCAAGTTGATTCCCACAGTTCCTAACTTGGCTGCATCCCTCACTTTCTCTGAGGACAGCTGCCACTTTTGCTGCTGCTGCTGCTGCTGCTGCTGCTGCAGCTGTCGCCTCTGCCAATCTGGCCACAGACCTCTCCAGTCACATATTCAGCCCAGAGGCTCCTCAATCCTCCCTAAGGCCTATGTGTGTATGCCAGACAGCCAGACCAGTCACTCTGAACCCTACTCACTGTGCCCAGGAACCAGAGCCAGTGCCATTGGGCACTGTTGCTGGATCACAAACATTCTCATGTCTCTCATGCCAGGGTCCCCTACTGCTTGCCATATGTTCAAAATAATATGGTAAGAATGTCACGAAGAGGACTTGCATAAAACCAAGCCCCAGACCCCTCTGAGGATCGGCAGCATCCCAGTTGCACATGCTCCGTGCCCATAAGCCAGCTCCGCCTGCCGTAGTAGCCAAGAGTAAAGTCTCACTACACTCCTGCTGCCACTTCACCTTTACCTCCAACTTGTTACTGAAATAAATGGAACTAAGACATTTATTATTTATTAGTAAAAATGGTCCCCGGATGCTTTTTCTAAGAATGGTGAATGATTATGTTTAGAAAAGATTAGATTGGATACCCTGGACACCAGGGATGGTGAGTTGCTTCAGACCTTCCAAGGAACTGAATCAAATCTCTGGTCACATACATAGTCCTGATTTTTTTGTTTGTTTGTTTGTTTTTATTAAATCATAGCTATGTACATTAATGCAGTCATGGGGTACAGTGTGCTGATTTTATATACAATCTGAAATATTTTCATCAAACTGGTTAACATAGTCTTCATGGCATTTTCTTAGTTATTGTGTTCAGACATTTATATTCTGCATTTAGAAAGATTCGCACATACCCTTGTAAGATGGACCATAGGTGTGGTCCCACCAAGCCATAGTCCTGTTTTTATTGCACTTCTATTAAATAAAGTTTCTGTTTCAATAGCTAAAATTTATTGCAGTATATGGGCACTAATATTTCATGGTTATATTTCATGCTAATGTAATTTCAAAAGTAAATTTTAAAAACAAAGGGCTATTTCTCAACTAAACTGTTAAAATAAGAATTGTTGAGCGTATGTCCAATGCATTTAATATAACATAGATTTATTGTTAACATGCATGTAAAACAAAAAAAACCTAATAATAACACATCTTGTATTGAGACACTCTCTGCCAAAAGAGTAAATTGAAATGACTACATTTTATGTAAATGAAGATAGTATTTTCTTCCTTCATATTTTTTACATGGGCATATTCTGGAAGCACTAGAATACCAAAGTTCTCTTTATACTTTTTTCTCTTTTATAGTATTCTTCAGTCTAAAATAATATTATTAAGTATACAATAAGGGCCACACAATATTTCATATGGTCATAACATCTAAGCAGCACATCCAAATTTCAAACCCAGTGATTCTGCCCATAAACATTGGCACATATGGTCAATTCTCAAGGAAAATGAGGCTTTGCTTCTCTCATAGAATGTACAGCTCCCACCCTACTCAAGGAAATTCCTTCCTTTCACCCACATCACTCACCCTCAACTCCCATAAATATATTCAATTAAAACACAAATGGGATTTCTTGTCAATAAAGGTCCTCAGGGGGAAAGATGGATTTCAGTGAACTGCTGGAATAATCCCTCCCGCTGCTTAACCATGGTCCTATCATGATCTAGTCCCAAGATCCTATAATTAATCACTTCAGCAGGATTCTCTCACCAACCTGCTTTCCTCTCTGTGCTCGGAGAAGTAAAAGCACAGTAAACTTTGGCACATCTGATCAATTTGAATGGAGAGCAAGGCTTGTGTAACATACGATGTTCATAAATTATTTTCTCTGTAAGTCCCACTTGTGCTTGATGCTTGAAATGGAAACTACTAGAAAGGTACCAAGCTAGAATAGAAAGGAACATGGAAGGGCAGGAAACAAGGCCTTGCTAAGCATTTGGCGCCAGCCACGCTTTCTTACTGGCAGGATTGAACATCACCACATAAAGTTATATGTTCCTAAGAAACTGTTTGCATTAGAAAACTGAAAAAACAATTCCTTATAATTTTCCAGCATTCATGTCAGGTGTTCTCTCAGTCTACCCTCAGCAAAGACCTAATGGCAATTTCTCCTTTGCAAATAGTGTACATTACAATGAAAAGCCAGCCATCCGAACAAAAAGAAAAAATACATTAAAAACTTGCCTGCTCATTTATATATTCTTTTTAATTTGTCCATAAAAATCAACAGCTTTTTTTTTATTGATTATTAATGTGGTCACAAGTTTCTTCAGTCAAGCAGTTGACAATTTGTATTTTTAAAAAAGGAAACATGTTGGATGCTGTGGCTCACACCTGTAATCCCAGTACTCTGGACGGCTACGGCAGGTGGATTGCTTGAGCTCAGGAGGTCAAGACCAGCCTGAGCAAAAACAAGACCCAATCTCTGCTAAAAATAGAGAAATTAGCCAGGGTTGATAGCAGATGTCTGCAGTCCCAACTTCTTGGGAAGCTGAGGCGAGAGACCTGCTTGACCCCAGAAGACTGAGATTGCTGTGAGCTCTAGTCACTCCACAGAACTCTACCCAGGATGACAGAGTAGGACTCTGTCTCAAAAAATCAAATTAATTTTTTAAAAAGGAAACATGTACAAAAGTTGATATGACCCCAAATCTTAATTTGAAGTTTAAATCACCATATTCCTCTCCTACTGATATTGTAACAAATTACTACAACTTAGTGGCTTAAAACCACACAAATTTATTATCTTGCTGTTACAGAGACCAAAAGCCCAAAAGGGGTTTCACTGGGCTTAAATCAAGGAAAACCCATTTCTTCGTCTTTCTGGGCTTCCAGAGGCTGATTACATTCTCTAGCCCATGATCTTTTCCTCCAGCTTCAAAGCCAGAAGTAAAGCATCTTCTAATCTCTCTCTGACAGTCTGACCTCAGCTTCCATTGTCACATCTCCTTCTCTGACTCTGACCCTCCTCTCTCCCTCTTATAAGGACCCTTGCGATTATACTGGATAATACAGGATAATCTCCAGTCCCAAGATCCTATAATTAATAACTTCAACAAAAGGGATTTTGCAGTCCCTTTTCCTATATTAAGTAACATAGTCATAAGTTTCAGGGATGAAGACAAATACATTTTTGGGAGGGCCATTATTCTATCTACTTCAATCACCTGAATCTCTGTATAGGTACTATTAGTCTGCATCCTGCTATAAGATGCTTTTCCTGACAGTGGGCATTCTTAATTATTATATAATATCAAGTAGGACATTAGAAATCTTTAAAATGGTTCACAGAACTAATCAAATTAGCATAAACCCTTTGCTTTCTAGAAATTACAGTTAGCAAACTAGAATTATAAAATGGGAGAGATTCGTAAAGATGAACTAGTCACCTCTTTCTTTTAACATAAAAGGCTGCTGAGTATTAGGCTGGGGGTATCCAGGTGGGCCATGATGAAACTCTCAAGCCATTGCTCTTTTCACTGTATTACATTGTTACTAATAATTTGTAAAAATCTAATCCGTTTCTAATAAATCACTTTTTTGTTGTTGTTGTTGTATCACAGAGTCTGACTCTATTGCCTGGGCTAAAAGGTAGTAGCATCATATTAGTTCATTACAACCTCAAACTCCTGGGCTCAAACAATCCCCTGCCTCAGCCTCCAAAGTAGCTAGAACTACAGGCACATACCACCATGACTAATTTATTTTTTGTTTTTTTTATTTTTTTGCAGAGATGAAGGCATTGCTATAATGCTCATGCTAGTCTCAAATTCCTGGTCTTAAGCAATCCCTCTGCCTTGGCCTCCCAAAGTGCTAGGGTTTTAGGCATGAGCCTTCATGCTCAGCCTTAACTAATCACTTCTAAAGAGTTGAGTGTGACTAAAAAAAAAAAGAAAGAAAGAAAGTCTGGAATAAATTAGCTGCTACCCATTTACTCAAGAAACTGTTATGGGAATTTTCTACAACATTGTATAATCCATTTATTTAGATTCAAAACAGCTTAGGAAAACATGGAATATGCCATTGTATTTTTTCACAGAAGCGTAACATAAATTCACCTTTAAGTGTTCATTAAATAAATATAATACACATATTAAAAACAAATACTACAGAAATTTATGAAATGACATACACATATTAAAAACAAATGCTATAGAAATTTATAAAATGACAAATAAAAGTCATTCCTGCCATACATTCATCCTTTCATGTATGCACATTCCATAGGTGTCCTTCTGGAGAATGTAGACACTTCTTTTCATATACCATATCACTGTTTTGCACTTGGCTCTTTTTCACTTAACAAAATAATTTTAAAATCTTTCCCTAGAACAGAGGAGTCCAATTTTTTTTTCTCTGCCACATATTAGACAAATAAGAGTTGTCCTGGAACACCATTAAAAATACACGCTAAAGAAAGCTGATTGGCAAAGAAAAAAAAAAAAAGTTTGTGTATACTTTTCATGATATCCAATACTACAGATAAGCAAAGAAGTTCTTGCTAAATCAGCATGTGGCCATGGGCCACAGATTGGACAACTCTCCCTTAGCAGCCTTCAAGGTCTTCAGTTTAAACTTTTCCACTTCCTTTAATTAATACCAGCTCCAGGAAGAAGAGAGGTTTTGTAAGAATCACTTTGAGGAATTTCTGGGTGTTTTGTGTAAAAAATATTAAAAATGTACATTTGTCTATTATAATTTGGAACTTATTAAGATGGTCAAGAACCACTTAGAAGATTAACGAACAAAAAGCTGGTTCTTTGAAAAAATAAACAAATTGATAAATCCTTGGCCAAATTAACTGGAAAGAGAAACATAAGATCTCAATCAGAAATGAAAAAAGGGAAATAACAATGAATACTACATAAATAAAAAGTATCATCACTGAATACTACAGTGGTGGTCTTCATCCCAAGGAAGCAAGACTGGTTTGATGTATGCAAATCCATAAATGTAATTCACCACATAAACAGAAGTAAAAACAAAGACTATATGCTCTGCTCAATAGATGAAGGAAAAGCAGTTGACAAAAATCAATATTCTGTTTTGATTAGAACATTCAAGAAAATTGTCATAGGTGGAACATTCCTTAAATTGATAGAATCCATCTACAACACACTCACAACCAACATCATATTAAACTGAGAAAAATTGAAAACATTCCTGCTTAGAAAAGAAACCAAACAAGGATGTCCACTATCACCACTACTATATACAACATAGTGCTGAAGTCCTAGCCAATGCACTGAGGCAAGAGAATGACATCAAGGCTATCCAATTGGGGACAGAGGAGATCAAATTATCACTCTTTGCTGATAATAATATGTTATACTTAGAAAACCCCAGGGACTCAAATATGAGACTCCTGGAACTAATGAAGAAATACATCAAAGTCTCAGATGTAAAAGCAATATACATAAATAAGTAGCCTTCATATATGCCAACAACAGTAAAGCTGACATTCAAATCAAAGATACAATACCCTTCACAGTACCATCAAAGAAAATCAAATACCTCGGAATATATTTTACAAAGTATGTGAAGGATATCTACAGAGAGAACTGTAAAACATTGAGAAAAGAAATAGCAGAGAATGCTAACAGATAGAAGAACATATCATGATCAAGTCCTGGTAGAATCAATGTTGTAAAAATGTCTATACTACCCAAAGCAATCTACAGATTTAATGTAATCTCCATTAAAATACCAACTCATGCCTTAAAGATCTTGATAAAATAGTTCTACATTTCATATGGAATGAGAAAAACTACAAATAGGTAACACAATTCCGTGAAATAAGAAAAAATCTTGGAGGCATCACTTTGTCAGACTTCAGGTCATATTACAAATTTATAGTGATCTAAACAGCATGGTATTGGCATAAAAATAGAGACATAGATCTATGGAACAGAGAGCTAGAGATGGAAAAGCCTCATACTGTCATATGAACTTTGACAAGGCAAACAAAATCACACACTGGTGAAAAGAATCCCTATTCAATATATGATGCTGGAGGAACTGGTTAGACTGAAATTGGACCTGCACTTCTTACCACTTACAAAGATTAATTCATGATGGATAAAATATTTAAATCTAAGATATGAAAGTATAAAAACCCTAGAAGAAAGATAGGAAGAGCTTGTAATATTTTTTGGCATTGGAAATAATTTTAAAGACAATCCCACTTGCAATAGCAGCAACAACAAAAATAAATAAATGGAACCTGATTAAGTTTAAAAGTTTCTGCACATCTAAAGACAGATTCATCAAAGCACAGAGACAACCTTCAGAATGGGATAGATATTGGCATGCTATGAATCTGGAAAAGAGCTACAACCAGAATCTACATAGAACTCAAGCAAATCAACAAGAAAAGAGCAAACAACCACTTTAAAGTCTGGGCAAAAGACATGAACAGAAATTTTTCTCAAAATAACTCATGGAGGATAAAAGAATTAAATCTAAGGCATGAAACTATAATAATCCTAGAATAAAATGTTGGAAAAACTCTTATAGACACCAGCCTAGGCAAAGAATTCATGAAGAAGACCCTCAAAGCAATCACAGCAACAACAAAAATAAATAAATGTGACCTGATCAAATTAAAAAGTTTCTGCAGCCAAGGACACAATCTACACAGCAAATAGACAACACATAGAATAAGAGAAAATATTCACATGCTATACATATGATAAAGTCCTGATAAGCAGAATCTACAATGAACCCAAGCAAATCAGCAAGGAACAACCAAGTGATCCCATTAGAAAGTAGACAAAAGACATGAACAAAAAATTTTCAAATGAAGAAAGACTAATGGCCAACAAATACATGAAAAAATGCTCAATATCTATAATCATTATGGAAATGCAAGTGAAAACCATAATGAGATGTCATGTTACCCCAACAAGAATGGCTTATATTATATCTACTGGTGTGGATGCAGAGAAAGAAGAACTCTTTTCCAGTGTTGGTGGGATGGCTAACTTGTGTAACCTCCATGGGTGATTATATGGTGATACCTCAAAAATCCAAAAGTAGACCTACCATTTGATCCAACGATCCCACCAATGGGTATACAACCAAAGGAGAAAAGGTCATTTTAACACCTACACTCAAGTGTTTATAGCAGCATAATTCACAATACCAAAGATGTGAAAACATGCCCAGAAATACATGAATGGATTAATGTGGTATATGCATTCTATGGAGTACTACTCAGCCATTAAAAAAATCGAGTATCTTTTCTGACAACCTAGATGGAACTGGAAACCATTCTTCTAAGTGAAACATCACAAAATGGATAAACAAACAGATGTACTCAATACCAAATTGGAACTAATCAATCAACACTTAAGTGCACATATGGTAGTAAATCTCAATGAAAATCAGGATGGAGGGAGGACAGCGGCAAGGATGGGTAAATCCACACCTGGGTGCACACTATCTGGGTGAAGAGAATGCTTATAAATTTAACTTAATTTGTACAAAATCAAAGTATGTAAACAAAATATGTATACCCCCTAATATTCTGAAATTTTTTTTAATTTAAAAAATAGATATAAGATACAGAGGTGATCAATATATAAGGTTCAGTCTTTCATTGAGGACATGGAATACAGGTCTGTTCTATAAAAATTAGGTCAACTTACAGCGATAGTCACTGTAGGGAGATCATCAACTATTGAGGTTCTACTATAGTTGAAGAAGTCAAAAGCCCCTATCCTACTTCTGTTTGTGTCATACTAGAAGGTTTGTCTCAAGTGTGTGTTAACTGACTAGCTCTAGGGAGATCTGGCCCAAAGGAAGATCAAAATTAAAAATGAAAAGTAATAGTTCCTACTTCAGTAATGGGAAAATACATTAGTGTTCATGTTAGACACCCTTGAAAAATGAAACTCTGAAAGGCCAAATTGAATGTTTTCTTCTGCAGGTAGTGAAAGCAATAATTTGGTGCTACTGCAATTAAACCTGGATGAGAGCTAATAGATCTATTACTACAACTGGATCTTGAATAAAGTATGTTTTTTGCAACTAAATGCATTTTTATTCTCATTTGAATTATTGCAGACATATTCAGAAAAGGTCATTTTATAAAAATAACACCTGAACTCAAGTGTTTATAGCAGCACAATTCACAATACCAAAGATGTGAAAACATGCCCACAAATACATGAATGGATTACTGTGGTATATGCAGACATATTCCACATGGAATATGTCATGGTTGTTACTGAAAGTCCTCCCTGAAAACTTCACACATAAAGGCTGTTTCTCTCCCATACCTCACGTTCCTTAGGACTTATTTGCTGGCTTTAATCTTCTTCTTTTACCAATGTTATTTCCACACTTTCATTCATCTATCTTATTTCAAAACCCCAGATCATCTCAAGTTTAGACTTAACCATTCACCACCCTTCCTTGCTGTTATTGTCTTCAATATCCTAGTTCTTCTCCATCTTTTACTGTTGACTTCAGTATCTCACTCCCTCTTTATTCTTGAAGACTTCAGCTTCCATGTAAATCATCCACCTACCGACCTGGATCCTTCTTTCACTTACTTCAGAGGTCCTCAGTTTCTCTGATCTGAACCGCAAAGTTCTTGTTCTAGCTAGTGGCCTTAGTATCTAATACCTCTGGATCTCTGATGCCCAATCTTGCTAGGTAATTCTCCTTCCAAAGAAACTCTAAGACTGCACAGCCCAGTCCATTGCACTACAGCCCAGCCTTCATTTCTTGTGTTCCTCTGGACTCCTTCTAATTCTTCTTCCCTACTTTGGTCTTCCACTTGCTTCAATCTGGTTACTTGCTGCAATATACCCTCAAAACCTCTACCCTTTACTGAGGGGTTTCTCTGACAGAGGTCAGAGTGCAGCATAACTGTGGGATGTGCTAGAATATACACTAAACAACTGAGGTCACTCATGAACAAGCTGAGTGATTGTAGATAAGTCTTTGAATCATTTACCTATTCAGTTTCTGTATTTACAAAAGAGGAGGTGAATAATGTGAATTACATTATCATTCATCTTGCTACAAATTCCAACATAAATCATTTTGTACTGGTAGGAAAGTTTAAGAGAAAACATCAAGCTACATCTTCAAATGTGTAGTTCAAAGAAGAAAACAAATCAAGTATACATTTATAAATAGAAATAAAAGGGCATTATTTTTATTGAAAGTGTTTATACAAATACAGTTTCAAACAGGGTAAAGTAGCAATCAGCATTAGGTAAATGTCATCAGTGACGTCTTCTTGGAGAAGATAAATCTGAAGAAAGCGCTACCCATGGATTGGCCAATGTGGGATGAAAACAAAGGTCTTTAGGTCAACACAGTTCCTTCACCAAAGTTCATGACAGAGTAAAAGTTTACCCAGAAAACCCTATTAGGTCAATAGTTCCCTAGAAGTTAAAGTCAACTCCAAATATTATTTTTTAAGCATCTGGAGAAATTATAGGGCCATAAAATGATAATCAGCAAAAACTATCATATTTTTTTTTTTTGCCCTATTTCTTATCCTTCCTCAGGCTTCTCGTTGTGGGAGATATGAGAGAATTAAAAAGAATCATCTCTGAGGATGAAATTTCTCACCACATAGGAGTGTCTCAAGGGGGGATAAAAATTAAATTACAAGAAACAATTTCAAAAGAGCTCAGAAATGTACATAATTAATTGCCATATTGAAGTTATATAAAATTTTCTAAAATAGTGGAAGTTAAGTGTAATCAATTTAACAGCCTTTTTAAAAAGAATTTTTTAAGTATTAAGAGTAATTAGCTTTGCAGATTAGATACTTGTCGACTCGGGAGAGAGAATACTCATCATCAGATTGCACACATTCTTCTCCATAGGTCTCAAGGAAGTTCTGGCAGCTATTGCAGCTCCTTTTACATACCCAAATATCAGAAGAGATGGCTCCACCCTAAGCTGTCATCCCCATTTCCCCTCAGCTACTCTCAGGCTTCCTCCTAGAGTTTATGATGACCAGCATCTCAGAAACATTAAACTTAAGTTGTCCATTCTCTGACCACATTCTCCCGTCATTGCTGCTTTCTCATGCCTCAAGACTACTTCTCAGCCTCTGACCTCAAGGAGATCACTAGTCCACTGATCTTTCCATTTTCTACCACTCTCTCAATTCCTGTTGAGCTCTCTTAATTCCTAGATCATGAGCTCCCAGAATAGTCCCAGTATCTTGAATTATTTAGCATGCTTCCATTTACTCCCATACAGCAAAGTCTGTTCTCTACTTTTTGTGTTAAATGCTGCTGAAGGTTTAAAAAAAAAAAAATCCCAGGAGCTTTCTAATTTATGCCATTAAAAACTCAGACTCTTTAATCTCATAAGGGTGTGTAGTACTGTCCATGAATTGTTCTAATTGAATACTATGTCATTCTTGCCTTTAGCTGGCCATGGGAGTGTGATTGTTTTAAGTATAATGGGATGGAGAGAGAGGCCATTGTCAATGAGGTAATCAAAAAATTAAGAAGCCAGGTTATTTTATGGGTTATTCCCATGGAGATCCATTTACTGAGGATAATGTGAGGTCTTTGTATTCAGGAGGATCATGAATAATTGAGGTAGATAATCAGCAATGGGGAAAAGGTGACATAAGCCTAGCAAATTATGATAAGACTAGAGGTGAGGTTGGGAAGGCAAGGTCTATGAACCTACAATTGTTAGGAAATGAGGAGGGTATCTCACCATGTCCCAGCCTGAGATGAAGGTGATATAGGAGAATAATCACTACACCTTACATGGCAAAAGACAAATAGGAAAACTTGCCACTCAACTCCTTGTTCTCCACTTGACTTTCCATTATTCCTAACATCACCCTTGTGAGTTGTGAATAGTCTCTACCACCATTTGATTTGCAACCTGAGAATTGAGTGGCAGTGAGTTTCTCCTTAAGTGGGAACTTTGCCTGACCTTCAGGGTCTGGCAGTCAAAGGGAGAGAAAGCGACATGAAATTTACACACACACAGTGTTCTGACTCAAGGGAGATGACACCATTTCAGCACCATGAGGCTAGCAGGCCCATCTCAAGCCCAGAATTCAAGGCTATTTATTAGAAATTTGGAGGTGTATACACACAAGGCAAAAAGTGAAAAGGTAACATTTTCGTGTTTCAATTAATCAGGCTTTGTTTAAGGACTTGAACGTTGTTCAAAGAAGAAAGTTATCAGGATGAAGGACAGAGGAGTACTAAGCTACAGATCAAAGAATACTTTGGAACAAATTTAATGAGGAAAAGTTATAGTCTACAGGTCAAGGCACCTGCAGTTGTAGGATATTTGCAGAGGCAATCATCAATTACTTTCTAGTTTTATTTAAATTCTGTCTCTAAGCTACTGATTGCTGTCTAGACATTTCTCAGATGATTTTCTCATCTACTCTGCTGGACATTCCAACCTCCCTTTGCTATCAGAGGAGTGCATCACAGCAGGGGAGATGAAACTCTGGGCCATAAACTGCTCAAGATTTCTGGGGGAATGCCAGCCTACCCTAACTTTCACCCACAATCTGATGTCTTGTTTCCCTGATCTTTAGGGATCTTTTCCTCACTTCTCTTCAGCTGTCTAGCTGATGGCCAGTCCTGGGAATATCTACAGTGGATATTATAGTACATCATCTAGATTTTCTCTTTCAGAATTAAAACTTTCATTCCTCCAGTTTCTGAAAGCATTGATGGTTGATGGTTTTCTGTTAAGACCTTTCCCAGGACTTCACTAAAAAGACCTACTTAACTGGGTAGTGCCTGTGGCTCAAAGGAGTAGTGCGCTGAACCCATATGCCGGAGGTGGTAGGTTCAAACCCAGCCCTGGCCAAAAAAAAAAAAAAAAAGACCTATTTAACCCAAGGTCACATCATCTTCCCATCATCAAAGCCCATATCCGATGACTGCTCTACATTGCAATAAATAGCTCAGCCTCCTAGTCTTAATTTTGAAGGACCATCCTAACCCCAAAACCTATTGTAGAAATGAACTGAGGCTTTTGTTTTGATTTCATCACAGTTCAACCTTTCTCTCTGCCTTGTCCTGCTTCATTCATTCTCCCTCTAATGTGGTTTCCCAGAACTCTTCCCAGTGAGTTAACTGCATTCAGTCCTCTTTCTCAGACACTGTTTCTTGGGAAAACTGAACTGTGATGTTATCAATAAGTAAGGCTATTGCATACCTGAAATGTCATTTTAGTCAGCCTTTTCTCTGACAATAGATCTCTATCTTCAGTCTTCTTGCTTAGATGTTTCCCTCTATCCATATTTGTTGACTAGATAAATCATACCTCACTACCATAATTCTCTTTCTATCTTCATTGCCTTTCATAAGTAACCAAATGAAACCCTGTTCAGAATTCCAACCCTTCTTTTGCAAATGTTTGATATTGACTCCATATTGATTCTCTACTAAATCTGAGATTCAACTATACAGCTTCTCTAGGATTAAACCAAAGCCATTGAGAGAACTACTGCAAAATTCCAAGATCTTCAACTGCACTGAGCTCTCAATGCCTCTTCTTTGTTTTAGCTAGCTTATTCTCTCATTCTTCACAGTAACTATTTCAAATATACTGCACACTTCTCAAAACCTCCTAACTTGCTACTTCTTTCTCACTATAGCAAATGATCTCTGTTTATCTTTTTAATTGAAGTATAATTTACATAGAGTAAACTATCCAAATCTGTAGTTGGACAGCTAAAAATGTTCTTGGTTAAAAGACTGGTTAAAACTGGTTACACCTGTTTAACAGCCACCTAAATCAATATATACTAATCCAACACACAGCAGGTTCCCTTGTGTACCCATATAGTTGCTACCTCCCCTCCTCATTCCTCCAAATAAAGCAACTACTCTGATCTCAATGAGCATGTTAGTTTTTCCTATACTTGAATTTTTTGTAAGTGGAGTAATGTAGTGTATACTCTTTTGTCAGCCTTATTTTGCTAAATATCATGTCTATGATAATCCAGGTTGTTGGCAAAAGCAGTGTTTGGTTCTTTTCCTTGCTATTTACTACACCATTGTATAAATATACCACAATGTATTCATCCATTCTGTTACTGAAGATACTTGGCCATTTCCAGATTGAAACTGTTATGAATAACACTCTTCTATTTGTGGATATATATTCAAGAGGGAAATTGCTTATTTATTGAAGATGATAAATGAATAGATTGATTGATAGATCTATCAATATATATATTTAAACTGTTATGAATAACACTCTTCTATTTGTGGATATATATTCAAGAGTGGAATTGCTTATTTATTGAAGATGATAAATGAATAGATTGATTGATAGATGTCCAATATTGGATATATTTATATGTATGCATATATGCACATATATATAAACTGAATATTTTGAAATGCATTTGGCAGAATCTATTCATCTATATTATCCATCCATCCATCCATCCATCTATCTGTTCATCTTCCTAGAAGATACTGCTAAATGGTTTTCCAAGTTTGTATGCCTATTTACCCTCCAACCAGCAAAGATATTCCTCCTTGTCCCCAACAGTTATCATTGCCCACAAGTCCTTTGAATTTTGTCATTCTTGTGCTTATAGTAGTTTCTCAATGTGGTTGTTAAATTAGCATTTTTCTGATGACTAGCGATGGTCATCTTTCCATACATGCACTGGCAATTTAGATATATTCTGTGAAGTTTTCACTTCATTTTTCCATTTTTTTATATAATAAGTTTGAATGAATTTGCTGTATTTCTACTTACAGAAATATATGTAATATATAAATAAATGCAAATTATAAATATCTTTGTGATATAAAACAAATATCTTGTCCCAGTCCATGGATTGTCTTGCCTTTTTATTCTTTTCACGTTGTCTTTTAATGAACAGAAGTTTTTAATTCAAATTAACTCCAATTTTATCAATTTCCTTAAATGGCTAATACATTTTGCATCTCGTTCAAGAAATCTTTATCTACCTCAATATCATGAAAGTATTATCCCATTTTCTTCTACATCTTCATTGTTTTTTCTTTAACATTTAGGTCAATATATTTTGAAATTATTTTTCATATGATGCGAGGTAGATATTAGGAATCAATTTTTCCCAAATGGATATCCAATTAATTTAATAACAGTTTATGGGGAAAAAATTGTTATTCCACTAATTTGTGGTTTCAAATTTACTTTAAATTAAGTGATTGTATGTGTTGGGTTCTATATTCCGTGACAATGGCCTGTTTATCTATCCTTCCATATGTAGGGACTGGACTATTTAGGGCAATAGTCCAGTCCCTAAATATAACTTGATACTTAGTAATTTATTTATTTTTTTATTAAATCATAGCTGTATACATTAATACTATCAGCGGGTACAGTATGTTGTTTCTATATACAGTTTGAAATACTTTCATCCAACTGGTTAACATAGCCTTCTTGTCATTTTCTTAGTTATTGTATTAAGATATTTATATTCTACATTTAGACTCACATGTACCCCCATAGGATATACCATAGATGTGATCCCACCAATTATCCTTCCTCCACCTATCCTCCTCCCTCCCCTCCCTCTCCCCTTACCCTGTATTCTTGGGCTAAAATTGGGTTATAGCTTTCCTAGGAAAGCTATGAATTAGTTTCATAATAAGGTTGAGTACATTAGATACGTTTTCTTCCATTCTTGAGATATTTTGCTAAGAAGAATATTCTCCAGCTCCATCCACGTAAACATGAAGAAGGTAAAGTCTCCATCTTTCTTTGATACTTAGTAATTTATATACTACAGTTTTTTTACTCAAGAAAATTACCTAAGTTATTCTAAGTCTCTTCCATTTCCATATTCAAAAGAATTTGAAATCAGCTTATACATTTCCTAAAAATAAAAATAAAACCCAATTAGATATTAGTTGAGATTGTGTTCTAGCTATACATGAATTTGGTAAAAAATTGAGTCTCCCAATTATTGAATATGATGATCTCTCCATTTATGAGGGTCTTTAATATCTATCAGCAATATGTCATCATTCTCAGTATTTGCATCTGTACACCTTTCTTTAGATTTATTTTCAGATAGTTGATGATTTCTATGCTATTTTATACATATGAGTTTATATACAAATAAATACATAAAAATAAAATACATAGAAATAAAATTAATTTTATATGTTGACTTCATATTGAGCAATCTTTCTAAATTTACTTATTGATGCTATTTGTGGATTGTGTAGGATTTTCTAGTTACACAACTGCATATTTTGAAATACAATGATTTTATTTATTTATTTACAATAAGAATAGCTTTCATTGACTTTTAAATGAAGAAAATAAAGGCATTTACTAAAAACTTTTTTTACACATTAGAATAGAAATCTTGATAGTAGAAATACTTGTGTTTTCTTAATTTCAAGAGAAAAGTGGTAGAAACCACAACATTGAACAGGTTGTTAGTTATAAGGCTTTTGTAGATTTCTTTTCTCATATTTAGTAATTTCCCTTTTATTCCTCATTTGATGAGAGTTTATATCATAAAGTATTGAACTTTATCAAACTGTTGGATTTTATTTAGGTTCACCATAAAGATCTCTGACCCTTAAAAAATTTAGCTCTACATTGGAATTATTCAGAGAACATCAATCTGGGTTCAATCAGGAGACAAAAAAAAAATCACACATTAATTTGAAAAGTCAAAATTCAATATAAAAATTAACAAAGTATTGGAGAAATAAGAGATTTGCTAAATGGAAGAAGCATGGCAGATAAAGGCAGCAGCCCCCATGCCTAGAGCAGAAAGAACACACTAGGAAGATCCCACCCACCCCAAGTTTGATACTCAGACCTTATTGAAAAGGAAAGAATTGGCTCACTGTATGGCAGAATTCATGGAGATTCTACACCAGAAGAATTCACTGGAAAATTGATTACTGGAGTGCCAGGGTCAGTTATCCAGAAGAACATGGCATGTTTCAGAGCTGACTCCTAAACTAAGAAAAGGTGAATGTATAGTAAAGATGAGAAGTCAAGCATAGTTTACATATAGGTGTAAGCTGACAGCATGTAAAAATGGGGCTCAGAAACCAGAGTAAAGAGTTAGGAAAATATAAAACCCAGTATATTTGTGATATACTCAAATTTTCAGTAGGAAAGGAAAAAAGGAGAAATCAGACATAGATAAATTAGAGATGGCAACACTGTAGCATCAAAGAAGCCAAGAGATTATTTTAAGCAGGTGGAGATTAATAGTAATAAAAGCTTTAAGGAGGTCATATAAAATAATGTTTAAGAAAGTTGGCTGGGGCTCAGCACCCATAGTTCAGTACGTAGGGCGCCAGCCACATGCACCAGGGCTGGCAGGTTTGAGCCTGGCCCAGGCCTACTAAACAACAATCACAACTGCAACCAAAAAATAGCTGGGCATTGTGGTACCTATAATCCCAGCTACTTGGGAGGCTGAGACAAGAGAATCACATAAGCCCAAGAGTTTGAGGTTGCTGTGAGCTGCGATGCTACAGCACTCTACCGAGGGTGACATAGTAAAACAGTCTCAAAAAGAAAGAAAGAAATATTTTTTTAAAAAATTTATTGTTATTTCAGCATATGTATTTTAATTTGGTATCAGCTTTCTTTGCATTGTGTCTATAAATGCACATAAGTTTATAACACACTAGTTCATTAACACTTTATAGGAAACAGTATATTTTATGGTATTGTTCTAATTGTTTGGAAATCACCCATTTTAGGGAAGGTTCTTAACTTCATCCCTTTGCAATAGGGCTAAAAAAAAAAAAAAAAACTATTAAATTATTTCAGGGTCTACATCTTGATTTCATTAATAGAAATTAATCCTGATCCCAAACCAAACTTGAACAAAGAGAAACAAAAATGCTAAAGCTATCTATCTCCTTTTCTTCTTTTATCTTCCAGTAGGAGGCATATGCTCCAGGAAACACTAACCCAGTGGTTCTCCTCCCATGGGTCGCAACCCACAGGAACTGTATTAAAGGGCCGCAGCATTAGGAAGGTTCAGAACCACTGCGACTCACCTCTCAAACACTCTCAAAAAGCGATGGCTCTAAAAGTAAAATTTTAAGCTCAGCACAGTGGCTCACACCCGTAATCCTAGCACTTTGGAAAGCTGAGGGAGGTTGATCGCTTGAGCTCAGGAGTACCAGAGGAGCCTGAGCAAGAGTGAAATCCCACCTCTAGTTAAAATAGAAAAACTGGTCAGGCATAGTACTACATGCCTGTAGCCTCAGCTACTTAGGAGGCTGGAGCAAGAGGCTCCCTGGAACCCAGGAGTTTGGGATTGCTGTGGGCTACAATGACACCACAGCACTCTACCCAGGGCAACAGAGTGAGACTCAGTCTCAAAAAAATAAAAATAAAATTTTAGCAGTTCTCCCATTTTATACTTGCTTTTCATTAAAAATTTTTGAACTTTTCTTTCTAGTAATCTGTCTACCTACCTACCAATAAGATTCAGACCAGGGGAGCAGCAAACCTTTTTATTGAAAGGCCAGATAGTAAATATTTTAGGCTTCACTCACTATAAAGTCTCTGACACAACTATTCACCGCTGACATCTTGGCCTGAAAGCAGCCAAAGACATTGTTAGAATGAACAGGGTTGGCTGTTGTTTCAGTAAAAGTTTAGATTTAGCCCATAGGCTGTACTGTGCCAACTCCTGATACACACCAAGAATAAGATGGAAGAGGAAACTATAGTCTTGTGACGTTGTGTATATTAAAATAAAAGTACATTTTTTTTGTTAACATAGAAGAAAACATTCTCCTTTATTTTATTCAAGAAGTCTCCAGTTGTTGCAGATAGTATTTTAAACAAAAGAATATACTTAAAACCAATATATTAAAAGTTCAAATAAATAAGCAGAGAAAAACATATGCTGTGAACTTCAAACAACTTTTATGTGTTCAATTTATCTTACATAGCTTTATGTGCTCTCGATGATGTATAAGGAATCGTGCTAAATACTTCAGAGGCACAAACACAGGTAATATTTAGGCCCTTTCATCTGAAAGTTAGGAACTCAACGGATGAAATACATTCATAAAATATATATATATATATACACACAAATACATATATTACATGGATATGTATATATAATGCAATGGAAATGTGTTATAAAAGAAATAAAAATACATTTTTCTAGATGAGTGAGAAATTATTCTTAGCTAGCTTGAGAAAATGTGGATATTTGAGGGAGATATCAGTGCCTTTATCAGGAAGGAATTGATAAATAACCCGGATCTTGTAGACCTTCACAAGTGAAAATTAAAGATGATACCAAGGAAAAGGCATAAAAATCAAAGAAAACAACATAAGCAAAGGCCTAGGAGTGAAAAAGCATAAAGCACAAGACATAAAAATGAATAATTACTTTTTATAGAAATACAAAGTAAAAGGCTGTGTCAGTAAGGCTGGAGAGTTAGATGGAAGCAAGGTAGTAGCAAGACTTTAAAGGAATTAGAACAGAATGAGTCCAGGTTTGCTCAGGCAGAGGCATACACAGTATTTTCAGCCTTATTAAAGAAAAAGAATATAAAATTACATATAAAAATGAATATGCATTTGGAGTGAGAAGTCACAACAAATCAAAAACTTTTAAAAGCAGCAAATGCTATAAAAATCCCCAGATCCAGAAACTATCTTAATGCTCAGATTGTGACTGACACAGCCCAGCGATCGGCTCTACTTCTCAATCACACCTCTGTATGACAAAGAGTATAACTCAGACTTTCCTCTAGCTCGGCTCAGTGAAATTTATTATCGGTAACATATCAAACTCCCTTTCAGCTTCACAAAACGTTATTGATGTTGGTAAATGTTTAGGAATACTATTCAAATTTAGGAAAGCCTTTAAAATTATGAGATTTCAGGCAGAGGCAGCTCAAATTACCCTGTGCAGGGACTACTAATTGTAAATATTCCTTGGACAGATGATAAATGTGTCACTCATGTCCTTAACATACTGGCATATTATTAGTTTTACGCTATTTTGGTTGAAGGAAGTATTGTATGTCAAGAATTTAGATCTTTCGCCAATGTGTTCATATGATTCATGCCTTATATATAATCAGATTATTAAACGGTCCAAGAACCTACTTATTATCTTTACTTGCAGTGTATTTCTTTTTCTTAATGAACTTAGAAGGGAACAATCTCACAAGATAATAAAGCCTGAAGTGTGACTGACGCACCCCATCTTGCCTCTGGGCCACTAAAATAATACCTTGAATAATTCTAATTGTTTATTTCTACAGTTTGCTAATCCTCTACATATTTCAGTAATCAATGATACAAGTAGAGCATACTTCAGTTATTTTAAGTGTTAAAATATAACCAAAGAAAGCACCATCATAGGAGGCCATAGGCCCTGATGACTAACAGAATTATCATGATATATTTTTAGTGCCATCTAGTGTTTAAGAAAGTATATTTGAATTTCTCAACCATAGCCTTCCAAAACTAAATAAGCAAAAAATTAATTTTAATTTTTGTCAACATATTCGTTGTTTCTAGATCCCTGTGATTCCATTAAAGATTTTATAACAAAATTTGATGATAAGCCAGGTATGGTGGCTCATAACTGTTATCCTAGCACTCTGGGAGGCTGAGGCAAGGGGATTGCTTGAGCTCAAAAGTTCAAGGCCAGCCTTAGCAAGAGCAAGACCCCATCTCTACTAAAAATAGAAAAACTAGCCAGGCATCATGGTAGGTCCCTGTAGTTGGTAGCTACTTGGGAGACTGAGGCAAGAGGATGGTTTAAGCCCTAGAGTTTGAGGTTGCTGTGAGCTATGACACCATGGCACTCTACCCACAGCAACACAGTTAGACTCTATTTCAAAACAAAACAAAACTCTCTTGTATTCCATTGTAAGAATAAACCAGTTTTTAAAAAGTTCATGATAAAAATAACTGACTGTGAGACCATATGAGCTTCTAAAAATTAAATTATCAGCAGTAAGATGAACTAGACAATTCTGTCACCACTCTGATAAAAGACATCAGTCAAGACCTCTAGCTACCATAAGACAAGAGACTAGTTCTCTTCACAATGTCCAATCAGATAGACTTTCTTCATAGAATCTTAGGGTCTAGAAGAATGTTTGAGTCAAGTCAAGTTGAATTTAAGCTACATGTGATATCTTTTAAAATAATAATTTACTTTATCGCTAAACTTACACCTCTATTAAAAACAGAAGTCTTTATTTAACAAATTAATAGATTCATTAACACCTTTACCAAAAACAGATGTTTAAATTCTTTAATTTTATCAAAATAATACAGCTTGTTTGGTTTTACTATTTTTATCCTATAATAAACAATATTATGTTAATAAAATAAAAGTTTAAACTATTTGATTGTCATACTTTTATGAAACATAAAACTAAAAATGAAAAATTTCTGCAAAGTCAGCATGAGAATCGGCAACAGGCTTGTTCTTTATATTCCTTTTACTACTAATTCATTGACAATATAAAGCAACCAATCTTAGATGCTATTAAAATATCATATTGCTAATATCATATTGTTGTTATGTCGAAAAGTTTTGCTGAGACACAAAGTCAAAAAATTGACAAATTTTAAAAAGTAGAGCTATACCACAAATATTACAAGATTCAAAGAATATTATGATGTTTTTATGTGTTTGTAACCTAGGCTAATTTTTTAAAACTCAGGATAGCAAGCTATACTCCCTTCAGCTCACACATGAATTTACAAAATGCAGAAATCTCTATAAATGTGACATAGAGATGACTTTTACTGCACAATGGCCTCATTTGTGTGTCAGCTTGACTGGGCTAAGAAATGCTCAGATTGCTGGGAATACATTATTTTCAGATTGTGTCTGTGAGGGAGTTTCCAGAAGAAATTAACATTGTATCAGTAAACTGAAGAAAAAAGATTTTGACCTAACAAATGTGGGCAGACATCACTCAATTCATTGAGAGTCCAAATAGTACAAAAAGGTGGAGGAAAGATAAATTTGTTCTTTTTTACAACTGGTACATCTCTCATCTCCTGTTCTGGTATATCTGTGCTCCTGGTTTTTTGGGTCACTAGGCTTGAACTGAAATTATACCATCAGCTCTCTGGGCTTCCAGCTTGCAGACAGCAAATCCTGGGACTTCTCAGCCTCTGAAGCTGTGTGATTCAATTCCTCACAATAATCTATTTCTATATATCTATACATATGTTGTTGGCTTCGTTTTTCTGGAGAATGACTACTTCTAAGTGGTGCTTCTAAGTACAGGTGAATGCTTAAGTGTTCAGTCCTAAGGAGAGTCAGTCACACAGGCACAACTCACAGAAACAAATATCTGCAGGAAATACTTACCCTCAGGTTCATCAGTCTAGTCCAGGCTTGCACAGGCCAGGAGCCACTGTGCCAGGTAATCTATCTATCTAACTATCTATCCATCTATCTATCTATCTCCCGGATGGCCATAAAGTGCATGTTCAATTTTAAATTGCACGCTATTTTAAATTGCAGGCAAACTTTATGGCCACCCTGTCTGTGTGTGTGTGTATAAAAATATAAAAAAAATACTATATACTATTTTTAAAAATACTATATACTATTACTATATTTTTACATATAAAAGTATATAATATGTATTTTATTTATAATGTATATATATACACTATATATATATAAATATACTATATATATATATATATATTCATGGGCCAACAGGAAGTCATGGAAATATTGAACACATTTTTTCCAGAAGGTTTCAATCAATAGCTTGACTGGGCTGAACTCCAGTCAACCCCAGGGGAGGAAAACAGGGTGTATAATGCAAGTGAGTAGAGCCTGGTTGGAACGTTCCTGATTAAAACTGCTAGCAACAGTAGCAGTAGTGGTGTGTGGGTGTATGTGAGAGTCTGTGTGTGTTAGGTGACAAGCAACAGATAAGCCTCTCTGACAGACAGTTCCATCAGTATGTTTTGCTGTGATTTCATCCCTTATCCATAAGCACATATCTTATCTTTCATGTGGTATGCCCTCACTACCTTGCTATACATTTTAGGTACTGAATAAAAACACTGACTAATTTCTCCCTTTAGAAAGAATAACTGCAAATGAAAAAGAAAATTCTGTATCTAGAGAGAAATTTTTTACCTTATTAGTTTCTGATTAGCCCAGTTGCCATTAAATGCCACCCACTGATTACAGTTGCAATGTTGAAGAAGCTCCCAGAAATATTTCTTGAATTGTTCTGGTTACAATCATGGATGTTTGAATCTGGGTGATAGCTCCTACATATAATCAATTAGAATACTGGCTTTCAAGCTTAACAGAGATACAATAAACAAAAGAGTTACAAATTTGACTGGTCATTGTGTTTTGCTCATAATTTTTTTCTTTAAATATTACATTACAAATTGTTTCAAATCTGATATAACGCTATTACATAACAAAAAAGTTTTTTAAATGGAGCATTTTTAAATTGTATATTATTTTCTACATTTTCCAAAAATAAATTTAGAGGACAGTCATTTGTTAATTATTTCTTTTACTTATAAAAGTTATTTTTGTTCGCTCAACCCAGAACTCTTTTCCATATAGCATTGAAATTAAGTAGTCTCAGACAGTTGAAAACAAGTTAAAGAATCATTAAAGAAATCTCAATCACAACTACTTTTATTTATCCTTTGCAATATTTCACAATTTTCTCTGTACAGAAATTCTATCTAACAAATACCTGCTTTATTCTTGAGCAGTTTGGGGGTGGGGGGAGGTTGTTATGGTTTGGTTTGGTTTGGTTTTTGAGACTTGGTCACCCTGGGCAGAGTCTGACTTGAGTCTGACTTGGTCACCCTGGGCAGAGTGCTATGGCATCATAACTCACCGCAACCTCAAACTCTTAGGCTCAAGCAATCCTCTTGCCTCAGTCTCCCACGTATCTGGGACTACAGATGCACACTACAACTCCAGGCTAGTTTTCCTATTTTTAGTAGAGATGAGGTCTCACTATTGCTCAGCCTGGTCTTGAACTCATGAGCTCAAGCAATGCACCCTCTCTAGCCTTCCAGACTGCTAGGGTTATAGGAGTGAGCCACTATGCCTGGCCAATTCTTGAGTGTTTTTATTGGACACCCAAGCCCATTTTCTGGGGTCCTGTGTTTTCAAAGAAAATTAATATTAATCCATCAATCCCTTTCACATACATCAAAAACAAGCTGTAAGATGCCTTATGAAGCTTTCCTTTAGAAGATAAATAATTGCTTTTTTTCTAAGTCTTTCCTCCAAACTCTCCAAATCAAAATAGTTTACTTAAATATTTGTCCATTCATTTATTTATATTGAAATCCCTTCTTGATTTCAAAAAGCTGGAAGCAATAAGGTATCAACCATCATGATGAACAGAACAGTGTCCCAGTTACCACCACTAATAGTGAGCGTGAACAGTCTTAATGGCCCTCTTCAAAGGCATACCCTAGAGATGGGTGGGAGGAAGGCCACCCAGCTCTATGCCAGAAACCCATCTAACTTGCAAGGACTCACACAGAATCAAGGTAAAGGGATGGAAAAAATATTCCATGCAAATGGTAACCAAAAGCAAGCAGGCGTGGCTATTCTCATGTCAGATAAAATAGACTTTAAATCAACAATGGTTAAAAAAAGGACAAAGATGGTCATTATATAATGGTAAAGGGAGAAATTCAAAAAGAAGAGTCAACCATCATAAATATATATGCATCTAACATAGGAGCTTGCAAAAAACAAATTCTACTAGATTTAAGGAAAGAAATAAGCAATAGCATCATAGTTACCTGCTATTTCAATACCCCATTAAAGGAACTAGACAGATCATTGAAGCAGAAAAGCAATAAAGAAATACTGGATTGATCATATCTTATGTCACAAAACAAATCTCAGAAAAATTCAAAAAAGTTGAAATCACACCATGTATCTTCTCAGATCACATGGAATAAAACTAGAAATTTACTCTAAGAGAAATTCTCAGTTCTGCACAAAGTCATGGAAATTAAACAACCTTCTACTGAACAATCTTTAGGTTAATGATGAAATTAAGACAAAAATCAAAAGATTCCTCAAACTAAACAAGAAAGGGGCATAGCTTTCAATGTCTATGGGATACAGTAAAACGAGTCCTAAGGGGAAAGTTCATTGCCTTAAACGCCTACATCAAAAAGACAGAAAGATGGTGAATTAACAACTTAATGTCACATCTAAAGGAACTAGAAAGAGAAGAGCAAACCAAACCCAAAGCCAAAACAAGACAGGAAATAAGAAAGCTTAGAACAGAACTCAACACAATGGAAACCACAAAATAATACAGAGACTTAATGCAGCATAAAGTGGGTTCTTTGAAAAGATAAATAAAATCAATAGACCAGACTGACCAGAAATAGAATAGAAAGGACAAAAATAAAATCAGAGATGAAAAAGGTGACATTACAACTCACTCCACAAAAATACAAAATATCATCCATGAATACTACACAAACCTCCACCCACACAAACTAAAAATCCTAGAGGAAATGGATAAATTACTGCAAACACACCACCCCTCAAACCTGAATCAGGAAGAAATAGAAATCCTGAACAGACCCATAATGAGTAATGAGATTGAAGCAGTAATAAAAAAAATCCTCCCCACCCTGAAAAAGCCCTGGACCATACTGTTTCACAGTCAAATTCTACAAGAGCAACTAAGGACTGGTACTTATCCTATAGAAATTATTCTATAACATCAAGAAGAAGGGAATCCTCCCTAACTGATTTCATGAATCATTTTACAAATTTAAAAGACAACTTTTTTTGTAATAAAGCACAAAGGAATGCATAGACTTAAATCCCGTCTCAGCCACTCAATAACTGTATGATCTTGGGAAAGAATTTTACTGTTACTTCTTATAAATGTACAAAATACTCCCTTCATGAAGAGCAAGTCTAGAAATTAATATGTCCCAGTTTATAAGGTAATCATGAGAAAACACCCAGTGAAAAGTTATTGTTTAACAAATGAGTCTCATACACATATATAAAGGGTGACCAAAAAAAGTACACATTTTAAGAAAGGAAAAACCATATTAAATTGTAATACTCAATATATACTGATAACGTTTGTGTTCTTATATATTGTATCTTGCATCTCTTGTAATTGCAGAAATCAAACCTCACTTGAGTATTACAGTTTTTTCCCTTCTTAAAATATGAATACATTTCTGGCATCCTCTGTAGACATTTCATGCTGCATTAAGATTTCCCAGAAATAATATAATCAGCAACAATTTGTAATCATTCATTTTGCAATGATAGAAAGTACTAGTTAATATAAGACAAACAAAACAAATTGTTTTGGGGCAGAAGACATTGCTCAAAGAACACGAGTCATACATTTTTAAAGTTAACATACAGAAAGTTAAATTTACTAATTGGAGTCATCCCTCAAAGCCATCTTCTTGATGGCTTCCAATCCACATGTCATTACTGAAAATGCTTTTCTTCTACACTTGCATTCTAAAAGAGTCCCAGGAATAGAAGGCAGGTAGTTTATTGGAAAGTGGATCTAAGGAAGCAGGAAAGAATCAGAGGCCGCAGGCAGCTGGGACTTGACAATGCTCAAGGATCTTCTGAGACAGACAGAGAAACTCAAGGTGTTGGCAGTACCGCCTTCCTTTCTGGAGACTCTGGAGATATGTCTGCTTCACATTTGATGGAGCTGTTGGCAGAATTCAACTGCATGCAGTTATAGAACTAGGGCACCTGTTTTCTTGCTGTCTGTTGACTAGGAGCTGCTCTCAGTTTTCAGAGACTATCCATGTTCCTTGGCTCAAAGAAACATTGGAAAGCCAAGCCTTTCTCATGTTTCAAATCTCTTTGACTCTCCATCTGCCATCTCTCTCTGACTGTGTTTCTGCCTCCCTTATCTGCTTTTAAGGACTCACAGGATTACACTGGGCCCACCCCAATAATCAAAAAAACTTTCTATTTTAGGGTCAGCTGATTAGTAACTGTAATCTCCTCTATAGAGCCCCTTCTGGGCAGCATCTAAGATTCATGTTTGCTTGAATTACAAGGGAATGGAAATCTTGGGTGGATATCTTTTGAAATTTACCCACTACAGTGTCAATGATATAAGTATTTTTTCTATATATTATGGAATTTAATTTTCCTAAAAATAATAGAAACAGGTGATAAGTACTATTATCACTAATAATAGCAACAAGAAAAATCCCCATATTCTTTGTTTCCAGGGTGGCCAACCTTAGCTAAGTTTGGCCAGCCTGGAAACTTTAAAAACTTTAAAAAATAAAATCCTGTTACAAATATTTTAAAGTAGTCTGATGACCTCAATGATGGAGTCATCAAATGGATATATCCTTGAAATTCACCCTCTAGAAATATGTGAGACATGTGGTAAGAACACAGGTTCATCAGTGGAGGGTGAGGTATGAGTTTATAGAGCCCAAGGATTTTATTTTTAAAATATTTATAACAGGATTTTATTTTTTTCAGTTATTTTAACAAATTAACTCTTCAAAGGATATGTCTATTGCATTAGCAAGGGACAAGTATAATAACTGAGATTATTTTGGATCCTTTTAAATAAAATCTCGACTTGCCTTCTCTCTGTGCTCATTTGCATAGTGTGGCAAAAAATCCTAATGTTGAATCAATGATCATGGCATTTCCATGGCAACACACCAAGGTGCCTCCTGCATAAGGCCGTCTTCACTTAACTGCAGCATAAACAATTCACCTGATTATGGGCTATTAAGAAGCTACACACCAGGACATACAAGTAAAAAATAAAGGGAAGGTTCTGATAATGTACACTGAAATACATTTCAGCAATCCTTAATAAGGCAAGATAAAAGTTGCTGAGGAAATGGTAAGGAATTCTTCCAACGGGATTTTGCAAAAATTGGACAGGTTCTTAGCTAGCTGACTTTGTGCAAATGCTTCTACAAGATTTCAGGGCGGTTTTTCTCTGTAGAAAGTGCAGATTTTGAAATATTTCTCTCTCCTTCTCCCTCATTATCTTCACATACAAAAAATTCTTTTCTCACCACAGAAAACACAACAGTGAGAAAGTTTATGGCATATTTGTGTTATGTACCTATTATTTTAAGCCAAGAGTAAGAGAATAAAAAGAATATAGTATTTGAATTTTTATAGCAGAAACAAAGCCCAGAAAGGAAGCAGCTTTTGAAAAAAACATTGTTCACATTGTTTCTTTAATCCCTCCTCATAGCACTGTCCTGAGAGGTGACCTACCAATTGGGAACGTAGATCACCTTCTCCCATGAGTCGAGACTCTCCGGGCAGATGCCTTACTGAAATACGTATCCTTGTCTAGGCTGTCAACTAATGCAGAGATTTCTGTCTACCATATCAGTTTTTTAAAATTCAGATGCTCTAGGGAGAAGAAATGTGTTAAGTCACATTAAAATTAATAAGTTTTATCAGGTATGGTATCTTACTATCTAGCTGTTCAGAGCCCACCACTACCCTTTAGAAAAGAAGTACAACCACTTCCCTTTGGGGACACACTTTCCATATACCCCCTAGGCTGCCTTTTGATAAGTTCTCCCCTCGAGGATGGCATTGCTGTGTGCTTAACACTCGGCTTTAATCACAACCCCCCCTCCACCGATGACCCTGTGTTCTCACCACATGTCTCATTTCCAGAGGGTGAATTTCAAGGATATATACATTTGATGACCCCATTATTGAAAGTTTTAACACAAAAGACTCTCTCTTCTCTGACAATGACAACGTTTTACAGAAAACTCATTAGTGAAATTATTATTCAACAAGGTTGGCACTTGGTCTAATAGAGCCTTACAGAAAGGGCAGAATATTAAACAAAGGTAATGCAGTCTTTCATTATCATCAGAGTTTTCTGATATGACCTACTAAAGCGCTGTATGGTGATTGATCTACAAAGCAACCAAAGGCGGCCATTTGAAAAGCTATTAGCATTCATGAGTAGCTGTGTTTCATTTGAAAATGGAATTATATTTTATGTTGGAACTTTAATCACAGTTATGACTTGGCCTATAAAGACCAAAAGATAAGCAATGACTCATATCCCTCACTGGGCAAAGAGCAGTTGAAGAGGCCCTGAAGAAATCTGGAAGATGCTACAGAAGGACACAACCTTGGCAAAGTGGGACGATAAGGGGCTTTAGGGTTAGGCAGAATTTTCTCCAGTCTCAGTATGGGCAATTTATAAACTGGTCACCTCGGGCAAGTTGCTTAACTTTTCTGGAACTTAGTTTCTTCAAGTGGAAAGCATGGATAATTAGAAGGATATACAAGGTTTGATAATTAAGTTTGCAAACTCATCCTAGAAAAAGTGCTACATACCTCATTGCTGAATATCACTATGGTCGCCTTCCAAGCACTTCCCTTGGGAAGCTATACACAGACACCAGGACCTAGCCCACCCTTCAAAGCAATTTGGAACTCATTTTCTGGAATGACCATCAGAGCTATTATCATATGGACCAAAAAATACACAACGATAATGTCAGCAAGACACCACCACATGATGACACAAATACAGCTATGACATAAAAAGGTTACGAGACCTTACTGAGTCATTTGTACAGTGCTGGCAATGTAAGCACACAGTGACAAGTTCATAAACTTAATTGTCAGACTTCATGATGTCAGCTCTGATGGCCATTCCAGAAAAAGAGTTCCAAAATTGCTTTTAAGGGTAGACTAGGCACTGGCATCTGTGCACACCTTCCCAAGGGAGTATTCAGAAGGTGACCATAGTCATCATCAGCAATGAGGCATGTAGCCTCATTGAATGAGCTCACAAACTTAATTGCCAGACCTCATGTTGTTCAAATTGGGAAACTTTGAAGAGTAAATGGCAGGGAGGTGGCAAGACTGTCAGGACTAGCCAGGAAGGATATTCTATCAGGATAAGTAAAACTCAGTGCCTGGGCTGACAATACTAAATGCTAGTGAGAATGTGGACCAAAGGGACCTCTCCTTCCTTGCTCAAGGGAATGAAAAGTGGTACAGTCCCTGTGGAAATCAGTTTGGTGGTTTCTTACAAAACTAAACACCCTTACCACAATATCCAGCAATTGTGCCTCTTTGTATTTACCCAGAGGAACTGAAACTTATTTCCACATAAAAATCTGCACATTGATGTTTATAGCAGCTTTATTCATGATTCCCAAACTTTAGAAACAACCAAGATGTCCTTCCCTAGATGAATGGATAAACTGTAGTACATCCAGACAATGGACCATTCTTATTCAGCTCTAAAAAGAAATGAAGGCTCAAGTGATGAAAAGATATGGCAGAGACTTAAACGCATATTATTAAGTGAAAGAAGTCAATCTGAAAAGGCTACATCCTGTATGATTCCAAATATATGACATTCTGGAAAAGACAAAGCTATAGAGACAAAAAATATCAGTCATTTCTAGGGATTGAGGGCAGGGGAGCATGAATAGGAAGACGTTTAGTTCTTAGGGCAATGAAACTTCTCTGTACTGTACTATAATAGTGATGACATGTCATTATAAATTGGGCCAAACTCATAGAATGGAGAACACCAACAGTGAACTCTAATTAATTCCTCATCTTTGAGGAAGGGTGGGAGAAGAATGGGGGATAAAAACCTCCCTGCTGGGTACAAGGCACACTATTCTGGTGACAGATACACTGGAAATCGTGACTTCAGCATTGTACAATCAGCAGTACGCAAATCACCCCTAAAATACACTGAAATTTAAAAAGAGCTAAATGGGGGGGGGGCAAAGTGGATTTTTGAATTCCCAGGGGTCAGCACCCCTAACCACTGGGTTGTTCATTGATCAATTGGTATGTGGGTGTGGGTGTGTGTGGGTATATGAAATGAAATACTATGCATCCTTAAAAAGTAGGAGAGCCTGCCATGTGCCAGGATGGACTTAGAAGAAATTATGCTCAGGGAAGTAAGCAAAATATACACAGAATATGTGGAATATTTGAAAAGAGCTCAAATACACAGAAATAGAGAAAGAAACAGTGGTTACCTAGGCCACGGGCAAGTGGGGTGAGAAAATGGGGATATGTAGGTTAAAGGATACAAAATACGGTATGTGTAGTATGAACAAGTTTAGAGGTCTAATGTCCAACACGAGGACTAATATAATCAGTTGTGTTGGGGATTTCTGTAAAAGTAAGTATAGACACAAAACTAACCCTGTGAGATGTTACATTAATCTACTTCACTATAGATAACATTCTATTATCTATAAGTATGCCATCTCATCACTTTATGAACCTCGATAATTCATGGTAATGCTTATTTTTAAAAAGCCTTCACACTTTGAAAGATTATAATGTGTCAGTGTAGGTTCCTCAATTAAAACAAATGTACCACGTGGATGGGGGACGTTGATGTTGATGGGGGTAGTTAAAGGCTGTGTGTATTTGGGGGTAGGAATTTCTCTCTGTACTTCATGTTTAATTTTACTGTGAGTCTAAAACTGCTCTAAAAAGTAACCTGTGTTCATTTTTTAAAAGGCACAAAGAAAAAAAATCAATGCCTGATACCACGAGTTTGTGACAATTAATATGAACAAAATATATATAACACTTAGCATATGGCCAGCACCAACTAAAAATTAGTGTCTTTCTATCTCTCTCTCATACCCCTCTGACATTTGGGGGAAAAGGAGAAGAACATAACTTTTAGAACTTAGTAAGTATGAATTGGAGAGATTATCTAACATCTAACAGTATTTATAACTCAGTCCATCTGTTCATTGACATCTTTAAAATTAGAATATACTATATTTACCTTATTTTAACAATCTCTATTCTACAGTCCGCAATTGAATCATGTTCGGTTTCGCCAAAAACTCTTCTCTGTAGTACACCACCCTTATTTTGCTTATTCTGCTCGTCTCTCTACCATTGTTCAAGTATTAGTGGAAAGAGGACAAGATTCGAAGTCAAGAAGATAGCGATGCCCCAACTCTACCAGTTGTGTGACCTTGGGAAAGTCTCTTATAAACGCTTTGCCCCTCAATTTTATAATTTGTAGAAGCAGCAATTATTGAACTTTTGGAGATGATTGCTAGGCAATCTCTAGTCATTCACTGGACATGCGACAACAGCCTAATAATTTCAGATCTTTCTTTTTTTCTTACAGGGCTCCCATTTGACTCCTAAAACTTGAGTTAAATGTAAGCGTTTTAGAGGCTCCTGGTATGTACAAATGGCTTCTGTTCACCACACATGTATTTCATGTAAACTGTTAAGTCACTATCAAAGCTAATGGATTATAGTTAACGTTTCAGAAATTTAATTATAAAACAGGGAAACAGAAATTCTGGCTCGCGATCCTATAGTTCTGTTGCTCCTTGAGGAAATCGCTGTGCAGGGCACTGATAATGGCTCCGGCTTGTGCGAAGGTGGCTTTGCTGCAGACGACGCCTCCGAGCCGTGTTCCCCTCCATCGTCAGGCACCCCCTTGGGCCAGAAGGACTCATACGTGGGCAACGAGTCCCAGGGCGAGCGAGGCATCCTCAGCCTGAAGCACCCCCATCAAGCTCGGCATGGTCACCAACGGGATCACAGGCGGAAGATCCGGCACCACACCTTCTACAACGAGCTGCGCGTGGCCCCGAGGAGCGTCCGGTGCTGCTGACAGAGGCCCCCCTGAACCCCAAGGCCAACAGAGTGAAGATGACCCAGCTTGTGTTTGAGACCCTCAACAACCTGGCCATGTGTGTGGCCATCCAGGCCGCACTGTCCCCGTACGCCTCTGGACGGTGGACCACCCACCTCGTCGTGAAGTCTGGAGACGTAGTCCCCCACACTGTGCCGGTCTACGAGGGGTACGCACTCCCCCACGCCATCCTGCGTCTGGACCTGGCTGGACCTCATGAAGACCCCACGGAGCACGGCTACAGCTTCAGCCCCACGCGAGATGGTGCGGGACATCGAGGAGAAGCTGTGCTACGTTGCCTTGGACTTGGAGCAGGAGACAGCCTTTGCTGTGTCCTCCTGGTCCCTGGAGAAGAGCTCAGAGCTCCCCCACAGCCAAGCGATCACCATGGGCAACCGGCGGTTCCGGTGCCCAGAGCCGCTCTCCCGGCCGCCTTCCTGCGTCTGGAATCCTGCACGTCCTCGAGATGAACTTCCACTCCGCGATGAAATGTGACGTGGACATCCGCAAGGACACGGCTGCCAGCACGGTGTGGTCCGGTGTCACCACCATGTACCCAGGCATCGCCGACAGGATGCAGAAGGGGATCACCGCCTGGTGCACAGCACCAAGAAGATCAAAATCACTGTGCCCCATGAGCGGATCGCGGCTCGGGCCCGGCCTGGCTGTATCATCCAGCCAATGTGGATGAACAAGCGGGACAGCGCCGAGTCCGGCCGGCTTCGTCCACCCCAAATGCTTCTGAAGGGACTGCCAGCAGAGGCGTAGCGCCTGTGTACACCTCACGCTGGCCTCACGAAACTGGAGTACGCCTTTGAAAAGAAATTGTCCTTGAAGCTTGTATCTGGTATCAGCACTGGAGTGTAGATCTTGTTGCTGATTTTGACCTTGTTCTCAAGTTTACTGTTCCCTTGATATGTTTAATGCCCTGTACATGTCTTTAGTTTGAACCTCCGACGTCTGTGGCTCAGTCACCTCTGGCTGAGGTGAGAGAACATTCTGTGCAAGAGAAATCTGTGGCCTGGTGAATCTGAGGCCATCAGCCTCCCAATCTGTGCAGGGTATTTAATGCAGAGCTGACCATTCCAGGCTCTCCAGGGGCTGGCAAGGTTCCTGACTACTTGTCACTTCTGTCTTGCGGGTCTACCAGGGTTGGAACCCAGTTTCCTTTCTCACCTGATGTTTCCCTGTCCGAATACCATACAATGGGTGGTTACTTGGCTTGGGTTGGAAGCAGTTTGCTTTTACACCTGTAAATGTATTCATCCTTTTAATTTATGTAAGGTTTTGTATGCAATTCTCAATTCTTTAAGAGATGAAAAATTTTGATTTTTCTACTGTTAATGTGAAAACAGTAGGCCCCAGCAACACAATAATTGTATAAGAAAATAAAATGCTGCAGTAAACAAAAAAAGAAAGAAAGAAAGAAAGAAATTCTGACACAATCTCGCTATTTGTTGATAAAACCCCAGAATTTCTCATACCTCCCAGTAAACAGAAGAGGGAGCTCTAAGATTGGAAGTCTAATTCTGGCTTCCTAAAGAGAAAATGTTATCACATTTTTGAGCTTGTATAAACAAACCCTAAACCAAAACTATGTAAAGTACATGATAAATCCTAGAAAGACAGAAAAAATACTATAAGCCATCATTCAAGCTTTTAAGTGTGAATAATTTATCTTTTGTCCCAAACACAGTACGAACTCTTTGAATACAATTAACATGAAATGCTTCCATTTGATACGTTTTTAATTTTAAAAGTCCACTCATACATCTAACATACACACATACTTATAAGGTTTCCCTAGGTGTGTTAATATTTTTAGTGTTTAAAAATGTTTGTGAATTTATAGTGGAAGTGGTCATTTTTTCTTTTGTTGATTCCTTCTAGTTTAATTTGTCCTTCTTAAAATTTAGGGACACATTCCTAATGCTGTACACATACTCCAGCTTTATGATTCTGAAGAGAATTCAGCTTTTTTCCAGTTTGACTGGCTCTTATTCCTTTTAATAGCTATATCTATATCCATTCTTCCTTCTATCTAGCTATAATTTCATCCGTTCAAACTTCATAACCTATACTTAGTGATTTGTCAGAGATCACCTAAAAACTATAAAAACCGTAATTATTTCACAGCTTAATTCCAGCATAGTTACATAGACAACAGAAAGAGTAAAAGAAGATTAGGGCACGAACTGCTTCCTTCAATTAAACTAACTGAACCCTCAAAGGGAGAGAAAATGAATCTCCAATCAATAATTGTGGCTTAATCACATTTTCTATAAGAAAGTAAAACTGAAAGACTGGGGGGTTTCAAATGGCTTCAAAGTGATCACCTCCCTAAAATCAACCATCATTAACTCTAGCGATGTGCTCTTTGCCCCATGAAGAATGACTTAGTGACTATTCCAAAGTGACTGACTTATTTCATTTATTCTCTAAAAATAATTTTTCTTTAATAAGTTACTTTTCAGGGCAAAATGTTCATTTGTTGCATTTTATCAAGAATTTTTATGTAACAGAGCCATTAGGCTTCACTTTAAAAACAAATACTTTGAACTCAGAATTGGTCTTCATCTACTCCTTACTTAACTTGAGCTAGTTGTCTGCAGTGGAAGGTGCAGATTTCTGCTCTCCCACTTCTGGAAAGTTTCTGCAACATTACTGGGCTTTAGTTTTCTTCTTTGTAAAACAAGATCTTCCCAGTATGTTGCTTGCTCTTGACCTCCAGGCATAAACACAAATGAACACTGTGTATCACACTTAAATTTTCTGCAGATACCTCAAATCCCCCGTGTCTTCCAAAGTAAAGATTTCAGCCCCATTGCCAACCTCCTTTCACAATTTTCACATATTTTTTCATAATCAAATCCTGTGGCTTCTACCAGTCTTGAGTCTATTCACTTCTGTTTCTTGATTTCAACTTTTATCACCTCTTCTTTGAATTTAATATCATTTTCATGTTTTTATCTTCCTGCACTACATTCTGATCAATTTCCTCCTATCTCTCTTCTAGTCACTAAATATGTCTAATCTGTTATTTTAATCTGTTCACAGAAATCCTTATTTTATTAAATACAGTAGAACCTCCATAAGTTGACCACCCAGGGGACTATAACAAACTGGTCAACATACGGAAGTGGCCAACATACTGTACTGATAGGTACATGTGGTGTATGTCCAGTCTATGTAAATTAGGTCAATTGTCCTACATGAGTGTGATTATAGATTCTTGATAGTTAGCAATAATAAGTAAATAATAAAGGTGATCTTTCACCCACAAAAAAAAAAATTAAGTCAATTTAAGGAAGTGGTCAATGTAGGGAAGTGGTCAACTCAGGTTCTACTTACTGTATATATTATACATGTATTATATATCATATGATATATATTATATATGTGGATATACAGATATATATGTGTTTTTGTATTATGTATTATATATTATATATACTATATACGTAATATACAATTTCCAGTTGGTTCTTTTTTCATCTTCCTGATATTTTTCCAGAATATTCTTCTATCCTTCATTTATGGTTTCTTTCCAGCATTTCCTAGAAAATTTTAACCAGGCAGATTTTAAAGTTTTTCTGTTCCACCTCAAATTGTTGGATATAAATCTCACATTTATTGTATCTTTTGTAGTGGTACATTTTCCCATGTACCTTAACATTTTTGAGCAGAAGCTCCTTTTCAGCATTGTTCACAGCATTCTCATGAATGGGATTTGTGTCTTTATAAAACCACATTGGACAGTTAGCACTGCCCTTCCACTACATAGGATACCATTGGAAGATGCCATCTATGAAACAGACGCTAAATCTGCCAGCACATTGACCTTGGACTTCCCAGACTCCAGAACTGTGGGAAATAAACTCCTGTTGTTGACTAGCCACCTAATCTAAGCTACTTTGTCATAAAACTTGAGTACACTAAGGCAATGTTGTTTTCATGAACTGAGAGTCTCAAGGGGCCAACTTTGTAGAAACATTTCTATATAGTATAGCTTCTCACTTTCCTCTGCCAAAGCCCTATTGATTTTGCCAGTTCAGAACCAACTTTTCAATTGAATTTTTTATTGACATTATTATAGATTAACATATAGTTGTAAGAAATAATAATGCTAGATCTTTTGTACTCTTTAACTAGTTTTTCCCAAAAGTAACACCTTGTAAATTGATAGTACTTATACGGTAGGATGCAAATATTGTACAATTCACTGCTTACTAAGATTTCCTAGTTATTATACTCATTCCTGAGTGTGTTTGACATATTATATATCTAGTTTAGTTTTAACATTTTATCTTTTATATGTAAGTCTTTTTTAAGTTAAGTTTTATGTGATGTGTGAGGTTTAGAGACTCTTCTTTTTTTCTTTTCTTTCGTCTTCTTTTTCTTTCTTTTCTTTTCTTTTTTTTTTTTTTTGCTTATGGATATTCAATTGATCCGGTTCCATTTATTGAAAAGAAATAGTTTTATGCTTTTGTCAAAAATCATTTCAGCATATTTGTGTTAATCAACTTGTGGTTACTACACTCTTATTTATCTGTGTCTATCCCTCCACCACTTTCACTGTCTTGATTATTGTAGCTCTTTAGTGAACCTTATTAGGCTGAATGATTCCACTCGCTTATCCTTCTTTGTAAAGATTTCTTTAGCTATTCTAGGTCCTGTGCCTTTCCATACCAATTTTAGAATAAACTTTTCCTTTATTTTTAAGATTTTTTTTTATTAAATCATAGCTGTGTACATTAATGCAATCATGGGGTAGAGTGTGGTGTTTTCATATACATTTTGAAATACTCTCATCAAACTGGTTAACATAGCCTTCATGTCATTTTCTTAGTTATTGAGTTAAGACATTCATACTCTGCTTTTAGAAAGATTCACTTGTACCCTTGTAGGATAAAACATAGAGGTGATCCCTCCAATCACCCTCCCTCCCATTCACCCCCTGAATAAACTTTTCTATGCCTACAAAACAATGGCACTGAGATTTTTGATAGAAATTGTAATGAATCTAAATATCAATCTGAAGAAAATTGACATCTTTACCATATTGAGCTTTTCAATCCATGGACAATATATGTCCGTTTGTTGACATTATCTTTGATTTATTTCATCATTTTTTTTTAATTTTAGCACAAAGATAGAGTATATGCTTTGTTTTGTTTTGTTTTGTTTATAGTTTTTGTCTGGGGACAGGTTTGAACCCACTACCTCTGGTATAAGGGGGTGGTGACCTACTCCTTTGAGCCACAGGCACCACCCAAGATATCATACATATTTCATTAAATAGCTAAGAATTTAATTTTCTTATGGATGCTTGTAAACATTATTGTGTTTTAAATTTCTTTTTCTGCATCTTCATTGTTAGTATATAAAAATACCATTGGTTTTGTGTAACTCACTCACTCACTTACTAAGTGAGTTCAGTAAGGTGCGAGTTAACCTTACTGAACTCACTCATTCTAGGGAGGTTTTTTGCTGTTCTTTTCATTGTTGTTTTTGTATAACATGTTTCTCATAGACAATCATTTTTTCTTCAGATGGGGATACTTTTATTTCTTCATTTCTAAATTATATGTATTTTAGCTATATTTCTTGTCTTACAGCTGGATTAGAACTTCCATTACTATTTTGAATTAAGAGTGGGGACAGAGCACATCCTTGTCTTGTTCTCTGTCTCATTCAGTCTTCCATATTATGTATGAAGTTGTATACAGGTTTTTTTCTTTTTTTTTTTACTTCTTTTTTAACAAGTTGAGGTAGTTTCTTTCTATTCCTAATGGGCTAAGTTGTTTGGGTTTTGTTTTTAACTCATGAATTGGTGTTAGAGTTGATCGACTGTGTTTTTCTGTGTGAATTGATTGATGTCATTATATGCTTTTTTCCTCTAGCCTATTCATAAACTGGATTACATGAATTGATTTTCAAAAATGTTGAACTAATCTTGTATACCTGGAACAAATCTCATTTGATCATGGTATGTGCATATAATTTTTTACACATCATTAGATTCAGTTTACTAACATTTCGCTACAGATTTTTGCATCTAAGTTCACAAGAGAAGTTCATCTGTAGTTTTTTTTTTCTTTTCTGTTCTTTTTTATTTGTGTGTGTGGGTGTGTGTACTTTGTCTAGTCTTACTAGTGGACTAATACTGATCTCATAAAAAATGTTGGAAAATCTACCCTCCTCTTCTGAAAAAGATTGGATAAGTATTTGCTGGAATTCACCAGTGAAACCTTCAGGACCTAGAGATCTTTTTTTTTAATAGTTTTATGAGTACAATTTCTTGACTGGTTATAGAACTATTTATTAATTATTTCTTCATGTTGGATTATAGTAGATTGAGTTTTCAAATAATTGGACAATTTCTTCCTAACATAGAAATGTATAAGCATAATATTGCTAATAGGATTCTCTTATTATCCTTTAATTTTTTTCATTTTTAATTACTATTATGTACTATTGATACATAATAGTTGTATATTTTTATAGGGTACTATATTCAACAATAAGTTCAGGCATATTTTAAAATACGAATGTTACAAATAAATGGCAAATGCTTGAGGTGATGGGTACTCCAATTGCCCTAATTTTATTAATTAACCTTATCCTTTGAATAGCCGCAGTATAGTGAAACCTTCTATTTCATTTCTGATACCAATAATTTCTGTTTTTCATGTTTTATTTTTATTTGTCTTGTTAGAATTTTATCAATTGAATTGATTTTTTGAAATATCTACTTTTTTATTTCATTAATTTTCTTCACTGCTTTTCTCGTTTTCATTTCATTGATTTATGATTTTAGTTTTATTTTCGTTCTTCTGCTTGCTTAAGGGTTTATTTTGTTCTTTGTTTTCCAATTTCTTGAGCTGTAAACCTAAACTAGTGATTTGAAAACTTCCCCCACTTCTCACAGAAGCATTTAATGCTTCACCCCACATGTTTTTATACACGTATGCTGTATTTCTATTTTCACTCCCTTCTTTTCAGGTGCCATTGTTTCTTTATGACTTACTCCTTGGCCTGTGAATATTTACAAGCATGTTTAATTTATAACTATTTGGAGATGTTTCCATTGTCTTTATGCTTTTAATTTATAGTTTGATGTTATCATAGTCAGAGAATACTCTCTATATGATTTCAATTCTTCATTTGATGGCTCAGAATATGGTCTATCTTAGCTACTCTTCCATGGATGTTTAAAACAAAAAGTGCATTCTGCTATGATAGGGTGGTGTATTCTTTATATGTCGATTAGATCAGCTGATGCAGCTGATGTATTGTATTTTACAAGTCTTCTCTTCCTTGATAACTATAATTTTGATTTATCTTCTTTCCCTTTGAGTTGTATTAGTTTTTGGTCATTGTTTTTCCTTTTCCTTCATGCATGTCATTTGCAGTGCACACAATCAGATTTGTTATGTTTTCCTGATGGATAGGTGCTTTGATCATTATGTAGTGCCCTACCTTTCATCTAGTAATTTTCATGGCTCTGAATTCTACTTTATCAGAAATTCATATAGACACTCCTTCCTTTCTCATTGATATTGTCATGGTATGTCTTTCTCCATCTTTTCTTTCACCCTACCTACATCATTGAATTTGAAGTGTGTTTCTGATGCATAGCACCCAGTTGAGTGTTCAGGAACCATTTACATTCATTTCATTGATTTTAAATCTTTCTGCATTGTGAGTAATATTAATTAGAACCCCATAGCTCTTTTGCATACCTACTGTTTGAAGATGATATACTTCTTCATCTGTGGAACTGTATGGAATAAAAATGTTCTTTTTACATCCTCCCAGCTAGTGGATGAAGATTTCATGGCCCCATTTTCATAGCTTGAGCAGCCCTTAATTGCTTCTAGCTTTATACAGATAGCTTAATTTCACCCGTCTATGTGCATATGCCCTGAAGCTTGGCTTCTTCATCTCTTGCTCATCCCAGGCCACAGGCATAGGTCCTTGATCTGCTTTGAATACCCATATGTGCCTTTGTGTATTTCCTCCCACTCACTAATGGTTTCACGCTCACCTATGTTTTAAGAAATGTTGTGTTATTCAAATCTCTCTATATTGCCAAGCAGAAAAAAATTTCTTCTGCATTACTACAGTGCACTAAAATCACCATAAGTCTTACCCTTGATCCTCACCTGGTCCATTTAGAAATCCTCCCTTCTGGGTTTTGCCTCCAGGCTATTTTTATTCTACTTCATACCATATATAACCAACACTTATACAAAAGACATAATATGTGCCAGGCACTGTTCTACACATAGGTTAACTCACTTAAACCTCACCAGGACTTTGTAAGATATGTATTTTTACTATCCCCATTTTACAAATGGTAAAACCAAGGGCAGTAAGATGCTGTAATTTACCTTAAAATCATACACCAGTAAATAGAAGAGGCAGGATTTTAACCCAAGAAGTCTAGCTCTAGAGTCCACACTTTTAACCACTCCACTGTTCACTCTATCTCAAGAACAAATTTCCTAACACAGAGATTTAATTACAAAAAATAAATTCCAATTCTTTGGCTTATCATACATGTGTCTTCACAATTTGTCCTCAGCAAATTTCCCCCATATCGTCAACCACCACTCCCGCACCATCCCTTGGTCTAAACCTCATTGAACGTTCTAGTCACTCTAAATTCTGTTTCATGAATATTCCACATATCAAGTCTATGCAAATCTGTTTCCACCACCTAAATAATCCTGTGATATAATCTTAAATTATCATGCTCGCACTTTCTATAGTGACAAAAACAGCACACTTGGAGAAACAGCTCTAAGGAGAGAGAGTCAGCTGGAGGGAATGTAAAATAGGACTGCTTTACAAAGAAAAGGAATTCAAGAATGAATTACATTTCATGCCCAATAACCAACACAGACAGATTCATATAACATAAAATACATCGTTTTCTGTCCCTGAACAACAATCACGATACCTCCTTCCAAATAAATTTGGTCTAGAGTAATTGATTTCACTTGCAAATTCTTTATTCCCAGGTGGCAATAAATGGCCCCTATCCTGCCCAAGGAGAGACTATGTTGCAGGCAGAACATAAATGGCTGAAAGTTATTGGAGAATAGATATGCTGCCAGATTACCATTTATAGAACTGACTCACTGTGTATCCTTAGGCAGGCCGGGTAGTTTCCTTATTTATAAACATGGGGTTCATAGAATTTGTAGGCACGAATGTATGAACCCTCAAATAAAATTTAGCCTGTGGCCCCTAGCGCTCAAAGAGTTATCATTCTATACTTAAATTATAATTGGCTTTGAGAAAGATTTCAGATAGCAGGGTCCTGCAACAAGTCTGTACATTCCTAGCAAATCCGTAAGCACATTCAAAATATTGGTGCATCTGGTTTTTCCTCCGGCGACAGCTGCAGCTGCTCAAGTTGCTGGAGAATATGAAGTGACAGCCCCCTCCTGGCTGGCAGTGTCGCTGTCATTCAGGAGAGAGATCACAGAGCCTCTCTCATTTCTGCCTTTGATGCTCAGCTCACAGACGTCAGCAGGAGACCAGACGGCTTCTCAGGCATGAGATTAGAAACCTGCAAGGCAGGAATAACTTCTGCTGGGCATGGAGATTTTCAACCACCCCTGTTGGTACTGAACAGAGTCAGGAAGCAGAGAAAAAAAAAAATGCATCTAAAATCTTCACCCTCTTTGGTTTTCATCCAAAGAGAAAAACAAGCAAGCCCAAATACATAAATAAGCCTTGATGCTGAAATCTACGGTTTAAAAAAAAAAAAAATAGTAAGACTGTATCTTAAATAGCTTCAGGGGTGGGGTAAGAGAAGTTTAAGAAAACAAAAAGCAGGCAAGCAACATTATTTCCCTCTTTTTTTCAGCAACTTTTTTCTGAGCAGGATTTCCTGGTCACATCATGAGGAACTGTGTAAATATGCCCCCCTTGACTCAGTGGCAAGAATCATTTCCTGCCAGGTTCTTCCAATGAAGAAAAAAAAGACCCTCAAATAGCCCAAACCAGAAAAGTACAAACTGTCATATGCAACTTTATCAGGATCATCTTCCAAGTGAGTCAAGCACTGTTCTGAAATTTGCAACTTTTCTTTTCTACTGCCTCCTTGGTCAAAAACACTGCCCGCATTGTGAAATAACATTGGCGTTTCATCTTGTAATCATTGCCCAAACAAATTTCACTTCTTGAAAGATATGCACCTTATATCAGGCCCGTAGTGATTTATTCCTTCCTCTTTCTCTCCATTCTTATTTCCATCTTGTTTTGTTTATGGTGAAAGTAGGTTATCTCCAGTTGACACAGATGTAGGGGGTCCACCTTAACACATAACAAAGGAAAACGTGCCAATTTTTTTACACACTACCCCAGAAAGAAAGCAAACTCATGAAGGAGATTGATCATTGGCCTTTTCACTGACATAATTCTTCCTCTCTTCTGTGCAGGCAAGCACTCTTACCCCTCCCTCCTTCTCTCCCCCTCCATGCTCTCTGTGACTTGATATTAAATAAGTTGTAGAGGCATTTACTCTTCTGTCTCCTCCTAATTTAAAAGAAAAATGAAAAAGATGTAGGCAAACTTATATTCCACAATACTGAGATTTTTTTTAAGATACTTTTGAGTACACAGCTATGATTTAATTTTTTTTAAAAAAAGATACTTTTGAAACATATTCCCCAGTTTGGCTAGCAAAAGTGAGACACTAAAGGCTGCATACTTAGCCTCTGAACACATTTCCTTGAGACAAAATGTTACAACTCAGGTAATATATGGTGTCCTTGCAGGGAATGAAGTTCTTATAAAGCTCTTAATTTAGAAGAGCATTTCTCAGACTGTTTCATTAAACAATAATACCCCCAGGTATGTTATCACAGGGAGGCTGTGATCAAGAACTTTAAACAACTTTATACCACATACATCCCTTAGAGATTAATAACATAAATTCTACTATTAAAAATAATAGAGGGTGGCACCCATAGCTCAGTGGGGAGGGCGCCAGACACATACACCCGGGCTGGTGGATTCGAACCCCAACAGGGCAGCTAAACCACAATGACAATAGCAACAAAAAAATAGCCGGGCATTGCAGTGGCTGCCTCCCAGCTACTTGGGAGGCCAAGTCAATAGAATCACTTAAGCCCAAGAGTTTGAGGTTGCTGTGAGCTATGACGCCACAGCAGTCTACCCAGAACTACAGCTTGAGACTCTGTCTCAATAAATAAATAAATAAATAAAATAATAGAAAAGCCACCTTAATTTTTTCACAAAATGTTCCCCCAAATTGACAATAAAACTATTTTTAATAGAAAACGTATACAAACTTATTTAAAGTGTATACACAGGCACCTTAAGAATGAAGACCCAAAGACAGATTAATTGTCCATTGGTATGCTTACATTCAACAAAGACATGTCAACAAAGACAAACATGTAGAAAAAAGATGGGGCAAAAAGGGTATAATCTACTCTGAATAGACTGAGTAGGGAAACCTGGCAAGTCCTGGCCTCTGTAAGACTTGCATTACTCTTTCTGGGTCTGGGGCAGGACTATCTCTGGAATTCGGGTTTTATGACCTGTTTTCTAATAAGGTAGATCAGATAATTTCTATGTAGCCAGTTTTTACACAGAATAGTTTTAGGTTTTATGGATGGCTTTTGGTTCTGTGGCAATAAAACTATTTTTAAAAATGTTATTCTTGTTAATACTCTACAGAGCTTGTGTTTCATAAAATACCCTTTTAAAATCACAAATTTAGAACATATCTAAACTACACTAGAAAAGAAATTCTAATCATATTAAGAGCATTTGGCATTGATTTTTAAGTTTAGAAATTATCTATATCTTTCCCAATTAACTGATTCCATCAGCTTGCTATGACCCTTGCGATTGCTTTTCTTCTTTTAGAGACAGGGTCGTGCTCTGTCATCCAGGCTAGAGTACAGTGACACAATCACAGCTCACTACACCCCCAAACTCCTGAGCTCAAGCAATCCTCCTGCCTCAACCTTCCAAGTAGCTGAGGCCACAGGGCATGTGCCACCATACCCAGCTACTTTTTATTTTTTGAGAGACATGGTCTTGCTATGTTGTCCAGGCTGATCTTGAACTCCCAGCCTCTAGCAATCCTCCCACCTTGCCCTTCCAAAGTCTTTATCAGTTTAAATTATGTGATTTCAAGCTCAACCTGAGAGACTTTATTGTTCTTCCACTCATGTTCTTTCACAGAAGTAACCCAAGTACTCCACTGCCACCATCCGTGCCTTCTTCAACTGATACAAAACGTAAGGTCTCTGCCTTATCAGATGAGTCACCAAAAACATCTCATTCAAATTGAAATATTTAAGTCAGCTATGCATGAACTATTTGAAAATAGAAATACTAGAACAAATTTTTCAGAAGTATCAACAGCCCTAGTTTGCTTACTAGTCCTTAGCCTACCTGTCCTCACACCTCAGCCCCTTTCTAATTCTCCTCACTCTTATCTCTCTTCCATGGAGAGCTGTTTTATAAATTAAATGTTAATTGGTATTAAAAATTTTCAAGGCTGTTACCAACAACAGAGTTTGGATAAAGCAGAATTCTTTACCTCAATGAGTCCAAAACTAGAGGCAGAGAAGATGCATAAACTACCAAGGACAGAGTAACAAACATTGTGACAAGGTTTTCTGAAAGTTCTCTGCCAGGCCAGTGGGGACAGACTCACTGTTATATGGACTGAAAGCTTGTGTCTCCCCAAAATTCCTATGTTGAGATCCTAACCCCCGGTGTGATGGTATTAAAAAGTAGGGCCTTGGGGAAGTATTTTAGGTCATAATGATGGAGCCTAAAACAATAGTATTTATTAAAGGGACCCTGGAGAACTCTTTTATTCTCTGCCACATGAGGATACAAAAAGAAGTAAGTCTGCAGCTGAGGAGAGGGCCCAGGCTGACATCCTCATCTCCGACTTCCAACCTCTAGAACAGAAGGAAAATAAATTTCTGTTGTTTGTAAGCCATCCAGTCTATGATACTGTTTGTGCAGACCAAACTGACTAAGATGTTGGCAACAGGGAGTTCTGGAAGGTTCACAGAGGGGATAACATTTGAAATGGATCTTGAAGAATGAGTAAGATTTTATCAAGCAGAACACAGGGTGAGTACCCCAGGCAGTGAGGGCTGTGTGCCGTGCACAGAGACAAAACATGAGTGTGTATCTGGAGCTTTCTACGTGGCAGAGATGGAGGCTGTTTGTCAAACTTGGCAGGCGATGGGACTGGACAGACAGACTTGGGGCAGCCCATGAGGACATCCCTCTGCCAAGCTAAGAGATCTAGACTTTCCCCTTGAACAAGGCAAGAGCCTCAGGAAGCTGCTAACTAGAGAATTGACGAGATGTGATGCTGTTCATCTTAAAACTGTCTGTTTGAGGTAATTAAAGATTTTCCCTTAGTTTATCTTTTTAGACTCTGACATCAGACTTATTGCCTCTGATTCTCTTTTACATTGTCCGAGGTACAAAACCGAAATAGAAACAAAAACGTGTCATTAATCCCTATGTTCAGGGAGAATTGCTCTTACTTAAATCTCCCAAATAAGAATTGCAACTCTATTTTGCTCTTAAAGATATACACTCCTTTCAGTGCTTGCTATAGTTTGGAATCTGACCCTTCAAACCTTATATTGAAATTTGATCCCCAATGTTGGGACCTAATGGAAGGCACTTGGGTCATGGAGGCAGACCCCTCACAGGGTGGCTTGGTGCCGTCCTCATTCTCATTCTGCCCTAGAATGAGTAAATTTTTGCTCTATTCATTTCTGAAAACCCTGGTAGTTACAAGAGCCTGGTAGCCCCACCCCGCTCTTGCCTCTCCTCTCACCAGGTAGTCGCTGCACACACTGGCTCCCCTTCACCCCTGCGGGAGGCAGCCTGCAGCCGTCACTAGAAGCAGTGGTTGGCACCACACTTCTTGTACAGTTTCGAGGACCATGATCCAAACAGATGCCTTTTCTTTATAAATTACTCAGCCTTGGGTATTCCTTTATAGCAACACAAATGAACACAGACAACACCTTTTTGGTGGGAGCTACTAAGAAAGTACAGAGTCATCAATATATTACAATTTTACTTTACTATTCCAAACTCTGTTGTTAGTGGTAGAAGCTAGAACTTCTCCTCTCCTTCCATGACACAAACGGCCTCCTTCACATCAGAAAGATACCAAATCTTCCCTAGTTTCTAGATACTTCCAAAAGATTTGAGCCAAACTATAAGCCAATTTTTCGACAGAGAAACCTAAACAGGCTAAATTTGAAAGCTTTTTTTTGTTTGTTTGTTTGTTTGTTTGTTTTTGTTTTTTTCCTGGCCCAGCCTGAACTTTTAGAGTACTACATACTCCTAGGGCAGCTAGATTCCATTCAGCAAAACGTGATGGTGGATTCAGAAAAACAGGTAGAACCTCGTTACTGTTATAACGAAAACATGTTATAAAACCCCTAAATGAAGCCTAAGGGATGTAGAAAGAAAAACGGGAAGGGCCCCAGGAGATAAAGCTGATCTTCTCAGCTTGGTGTCCCCTGCTCACCTCACCATCCTTTTACCTCATTAGCCACGTGTGAGAAATGGCAGTGAGTGGCATCTCCTTTGCAGAACACACGTTAGAATAGAAACAAGATAATCTGCTCAAGAAAAGCATTCTGGGAATAATAAAGTGCTGACTTGACAGTGACAGTTGTCCCTAGTAGCTGTAAACATATGCCTTAGCTCTTCTAAAACACCGCCTTCTGAACTTCATACCTTTTTTCCCAATCACCCCATGTACATCCTTCTTGCAGTGAAACGTTCCAATTCCAGAATTTTCTATGTGACCAGAAAATGGCAGAATATCTTCTGCCCTTGTATTCCAGCACTATGGGAAAGGTTTCAGTGAAGTTAAAATGAGGGGTCTGTTCATTTGAATTTTAATCCCAAAGATGTTTTACCTGTGGTTCTCTGTGTTAGTCCCTTTCCCTAAGATCTTCCTACTGACTTTCAGAACTGTCCCTCTTCTGGACTTTCCACACCTGACTCACTCTTTCACATTCCCCTTGGGCTCTGCTTTCCTTTCCTTTCACCCAGCAGAGTGTCCCTCCGACTGGGATTCTGATTATTTTCTTCCAGACACAGCCCATCTGTTTCAGGCCTTTACCCTTAGCTTTTTGTGAATGACTTGCCCAGTGACCCCTGACCCCACCACATCCCACATTTCTTCCTGTTTGGTGGTGGTGACACCCTCTGACCACCCTCCCGGGTGAAGAGGATAAACACTCAAGAGTCCGTTTCCTCCCCAAATGTCTCCACTCTCACAAACAGGCCACTTTTCAGTGGCGCCCCCTCTGTGGTCTCGTCTCTCCTTTTGCTTCTGTCTCCCAGAGCTTCTTTTTTCTTATCACACTTAATCACTTGCCAGATTCAGCTGCTATTTCCTCTGCCTTATCTCGGAGATCTGCCTCTTCCTCTCAACGCAGTACTCGGATACCTGAATCAGGTTTTCTCATCTTTGACGAAATTGTGTCTCATTTTCCTATGTGCGCAAATCTTCACTTTCAAAATTTCGATTTAAAAAAAAAACTTATCAGTCAGTATCAGCTTTTCTACCTACTTATTTGCTCACATTTTCCTCCAGCCTTTCTTTTCAATCTGCTTTCAGTTCTCTGCTACTTGTACTTAGTTCCGAGATCTCCTTCCGAAACAATCTGCAAACGTTACCTGACTTCTTCATGCCTCTTTCCTTTGCAATCTGATCAAGACAACTTTCTTTCATTACTGCACAACTTAATTGATTTGTAGTCTACAGGAAATATCAATGACTATCATTCCAGGGCTGAGACTGGCCCGGGTTGGCACTGTCCAGTAAAACTTTCTACAATGATGGAAATGTTCTGTATCTTTGCTCTTCGATATGGTATTTTGTCTAAACACATGTGACTATCGCATACCTGAACTGGGGCTAATGCATCTGAGGAATTAAATTTTTTATTTTACTTAATTTTAATTAATCTAAATTTAATAGCCATAGGTGGCGAGTGGCTACTATATTGGGCAACACAGTCTATGTCTAGTCCCTAAAATATCAAATAATATGGTGAGAGTTAAACTCATTGAATCTGTCAATAAGCTTTTCAGAGTCTTAGGGAAATATATGAAACCTGAAACAAAAATCAAAATGAAAACAAGTCGCAGAATCAAAATGAATAAATATTTTGATTTAATATCATTAAATACTAATGAGCATTTTGGTCAATCTTTAAAATATATTTTATTAAAAACCTGAGAAAATTGCATTAGGTTTCAAGTAATTTGTTGGTCATATTTGTCTTCTTCACAGGAAGTTCCAAGTATACATGATAATTGCCAAAACTTAATTGCCAATCCTAAGATAAATGAGTTTCTCATGGCCAAATTCTATCAACAACAAAAGTATAAAAACCTCTCAAAAATTTTGCGATAAAAATTAGTGTTTAATGTGAAACATTTTTTGTGTATTTAATACGATGTGTGGTGAAACATCTACCAGATTGCCTAGTCTGTGTTCCACAGTAGCCTACTGTTCTTCCCAAGGAAAGCAGGCCCAAACTACCCAGTCTCTCCTATGCCTTTGCTCAAGCCCACCCTTAACATTCGCAGGACAAGGCAAGAGCATAAAAGCCTCTTGCCCCATACCTACCTTCCTCCCAGCCCACTTCATCCCGGACCAAGAAAGACTTCACCCTCATCTCTATGGACAGCTCAGTGGAACCTCCCGACTTCACCAAACAGTCCCAGGAGCATGTGCCACTGTGGCTCATTCTTCCCTTTAAAATGCAGACCCCAGGCCCTGAGAGTAAGGAACTCTGGGATTGCTGATTTATAGTGAGCATAACTCCTGACCCCAGGAAAGCTTTGGGGTCAGTGGTGTGACAAGAGCACCACAGTGGAGTCCTGTACAGCATGAGGTCTGGATAGTGCCACTTTAACCTTTTCATGTTTCTATTATAGAATTTAATGCTATCTGAAGTATTATTTTTTTATTTTGCTATTAATTTTTTTAAAATACTGCTGGTACTAAGCTAAAAGTAGACTGCACCTCTTATGATACCTAAATCACAGGGGTCTTGATCTTAGAAGAGCATTTGCTTATAGTAAATGCTAAGTAAATATTTTTTAAAAAAATAAATGAGTTGGTTTTTTTGTTTGTTTGTTTTTGTTTTTGAGGCAGAGCCTCAAGCTGTCCCCCTGGGTAGAAGTGCTGTGACTTCACAGCTCACAGCAACCTCCAATTCCTGGGCTCAAGCGAGTCTCCTGCCTCCACCTCCTAAGTAACTGGGACCACAGGCGCCCGCCACAATGCCTGGCTGTTTTTTGATTACAGCCATCATTGTTATTTGGCGAGCCGGGCTGTATTCGAACCCACCACCTTAGGTGTATGTGGCTGGCGCCTTAGCCACTTGAGCCACAGGCGCTGAGCCAAAAAAATAAATGAGTTTTTAATTTTCCTATGAAATGATGCCATTCATATTGGAGAAATAGGTTTTGCAGTTGAATAAACTTAAGTTGAATTCCTCTCATCCCATTATTACCCATGATCTTGATTGGTAAGAATAAAATTAAACTCTAGCCCAAAGATACTTTGTTCCTTTTCAAAAATTTCCTTCTTTTTTATTTTCTTGACCAGCATCCTCTCTTTGTCAGACTGTGGTCACTTGTTAGTGAGTTGTCAAAGCTTTTTCCTATATAGTTCCCAAAGTGTGTTCTGCGGAGCCTTGAAAGTCTCAAGATTTTTCAAGAAATTCACAAAGTCAAAACTATTCTTCTGTAACCCCAGCTCTTTGAGAAGCTGAGGCAGGAGGATCATCTGAGACCAGTCTGAGCAACATAAACACATCACTACAAAAAAGAAATGTCTTTAAAAATTAGCTGAGCATGGTGGTCTCGTCCTAGCTACACAGGAGGCTGAGGCAGGGGGATCACGCAAGTCCAGGATTTCAAGATTGCAGTGAGCTATGAATGCACCCCTGCACTCCAGCCTGTACAACAGAATGAAACTTGGTCTCTTTAAAAAAAAAAGGTATTATAAAGATAAAAAGAAACTACTCTCATACTAATATTAAGATACTATTTGCCTTTCCCATTGATACACAGAATATGGAACTAGAGAGGATTCATTTTATATTTATAATATTTGTAATCAATACTGATAATAGATGCTCTTCACCTTGCATTACCAATGGTTCAAAAGGAGCAGTAAACAAAACTGCAGCCTCTTAGCAAAAATCAAGGCAGTGGCCCTAAACTGTATTTGTAGCCATCGTCTTCATTGCCATCGTCTGCAGTTGAAAAAAAAAATCCCATTTTACTCTGAAATCTCCTTGATGAAACAGAAGTTAATATTAGTATTAATTTTAGTAAATTTCTCCCTTCAGCATACATATGTTTCATATTCTTTGTGACATGATGAGAATAGGGAAATTTGATGGTGTCTTGAGAAAAATTATCATGCAATCTAGTTGCAGGCTGGACTAGATAGCACTTTTTAGTAGAACCCCATATTGACTAATAAGAACTACTGACAAACTATTGTTATACAGACTAGGATATTAGGCTCACATTTTCTTTACCGTGAGCAAATGTTATTCTGGCAATATTGCTCATGACAAATTTCATGATTTCAGTGAAAATTGGAACTTGAGAAAACTTTTCTCCAACAGTATGAGCCTTACAGTTTCCAATGACTTGAACTTTCTGATGAAATGGATGGTGATGTTAACAAATGGGGTTTTTTTTTTTTAGCACACAATGTTGGACACATATACTGACACAATAAATATAGATTTCACCTTCTGCTTCAATTTCTACAGTGTCTGTGTTAGTATACTACATTAACTCTGCCTTCAAAACCTATCCAAGCTGTCACCTAACACAAACAATGTACAGGTATATGGGTGAAGGACTCAACTACAACTTGAACTTTCCCTAACAAATGCAAACAATATAACCTAATCATGTGTACCCATATATTAATCTGAAATTTTAAAAAATTTGCCACTTCAAAGTAGAGAAAGAGCCAAAGTCAAAGAGAAATAAAGGTCTGAATATGAGGGGGAAGCCTGTCCAGAATCTGACTACCTACCACAAAATCCAGGTCACTCTCATTTCCACCGTGGATTATTATAACCCCTCCTGCCTGTTCACCTTTGACTCAACTTTCTCCCCTATAGAACATTCTTAACACAGACACTAGAGTGAACCTGTTGCCTCCCTATATTTAGAAGTTTACCTATCTCTGATTTCAGCTTCTAATTTCTTCTCCTGGGCTCCTTCCTTGTCAGCTACTCTGACCTCCCTTTGTTCCTAGAAAAGTAAGGCTATCACTAGGATTTAGGTTTCATCATCATAAATTCTCCATTTGTGTCAAGAACAACCATTTGCCACCTCATTTCATTGCTGCTTTTTGCCACCTGCTTCCCTACACACTTTCCATCAATGACCCCACATCCTCTGATGAGTTCTTCTGCTATTCTGCATTGCCAATTGTACTCATCTTCTTACCCCTGAGTAATGGTAATGGCCATGCTTGTCACTGAATCACTTTGACTCAATGCTAACTATAGCTTGGTGGAAAGCAGTGGGGAAACTGCATCTGGATATTGTTCATAAATCAGCTTTCAACATACACCAAAGGGAAGCTTAGCTGAGATCATAGTAAATACAGTAATAATTCAAATAATATGTTCTGGAATAAAAAACAAAATCCTTCAGATGCATAAATTCTAAAAATATGCAGTAGGAAAGTTAGAAAACAGAAATGCAAACCAATGTTTTTCAGGAAATAATTTCAGTAACATAATCCATGTCTAAATTAAGAAGTAGCTGTGAGCATATTTTGGTGATAACTGAAATCTGGTGATAAGTAAAAGCTCTGCCCAAGTGAGATGCCATTGTATTATTACAGTAACCTATTACATTCTTAAAGAGGATGCCTTTTGGACTCAGGAATGGTATGGAGCTTTTATCACATGAGCAAGTTTTTCTTAAGCTCAGAGTGGCTGATTCTTTAAACACACCAGAGCATAATTAGTTAGAATCTCCCTAACATCTTTAGAAGAGATGGGGCAGTACCCAGGAAATCTTTGGATATAAAGTTGATTTTATTTTCCTTGACCCAAAACACATAATTGGTTTCCTCATTTGAATGAGTAAAATCATTATTAGCTTTGCTTTAGTAAATCCTCTATGATATATCATGGGAGAGAAGAGTTGGCTATAAAGGTAGTTTTTGCACACAGATCCAACTATTGAAATCTTTTTTAACAGCCCTATTGAGATAGAATGAATTTAGTACATTTACTGTTATATGTAACCATGTACGATCATCATCACAATCAATTTTAGAATTTTCCATCACCCCAAAAATAAACCATGTGCCCAATAGTAGTCACTCCCATTTCTTAGCATCCTCATCCTGATCTGGCCTAGGTGATTGTTAATCTGCTTTCTCTCTCCATAGATTCTCCTGTTGTGGACATTTCCTATAAACGGCAGTATACTACATATGGACTCTTATGGTGGTTTCTTTAACATAGTGTATATTTCTCAAGGTACATCTATATCATAGCATCTGTGTTGTTGCTGTATTATTATTTCATGCATTTTTAGACAGAATGATATTGTTGTGTTTTGGATAGATCTGATTTTGTTTATCCATTCTTCAGTAGATAAATATTTTGGTTGTTTCTGCTTTTGACAAATTATAAATAATGTGGCTATAAATATTAATGTATGAGCTTTTGTGTGAGTACATGTTGTCATTTCTTTTGACACATACCTAGGGATAGAATTTAGAGTCCACATGTCTACTCTTTTTAACATTTGAAGGAAGCACCGAGATGTTCTCCAAAGTTGCTGCCCCAGTTGACCTTCCCATCAGCAATGCATAGGGATTCTGACTTCTCCACATCCCTTTGTTAGTATTCATCATTTTGTTTGGAGACATCTTAGTGAATAGTGTAGTTTTGATTTTCATTTCCCTAATGACTATGTTGAGCATCTTTTCAAGTATCTTTTCACTTTTGCTCACTTAATCATCTTCCTTAGAAAAATGTTTATTCAGGCTAGGTATGGTGGCTCACACCTATAATCCTAGCTCTTTGGGAGGCCAAAGGAAGAAGATCTCTTGAGATCAGCCTGGGAAACACAGTGAGACCCCCTATCTAAAAAAGAAAAAAATAAATAAAAATTATCCAGGTGGCACGTATCTGTAGTCTCAGCTACTCAGGGAGCTAAGGCAGGAGAATTGCTTGAGCCCAAGAGTTCAAGGCCACAGTGAACTATGACAGCACCACTGTACTCGAGCTTGGGTGATAGAGATAGAAACCCTGTCAGAAAGAAAGAGAAGGGGAGGAAAGGAAGGAAGGAAAGGAGGAGGGAGAAACGGAAGGAAGGAAGGAAAAAAGAACGGAGGGAGGGAAAGAAGGAAGTAAGGAAGGGAGGGGGGGAAGGAGGGAGAGAAGGAGGGGGGAGGAAGGAAGGAAGGAAAGAAGGAGAGAGGGGAAGGGAAAGAAGGAAGGAAAGAAGGAGGGGATAGAAGGGAGGAAAGAAGAAGAGAGGGAGGGAAAGAAGGAAGGAAGGAAAGAAGGAGGGGGCAGAAGGGAGGGAGGGAAAGCAGGAAGGAAGGGAAGGAAGGAGGGAAGGAAGAGAAAAGAACAGAGGGTAGGAAAGAGGGAGCAAAGGAAGGGAAAGGAAGGGAAAGGAGAAAGGCAATAGGAAAAGGTTAGGCAAGGCAAGAAAGGAAGGAAAAAGAAAGGAAAAACTTCTATTCAGAATGTATTTTCGCCTATTTTTAACTAGATTGTTTGTCTTTTTTCCCCTGTCTCTCTCATATATTAAGATCGTTTTAAAATTTCTTATTTTCATTTCAAAATATTACAGGAATACAAATGTTTCTGGTTATATGGATAGCTTTTGTAATTCCTGAGTGAGGGTTATAAGTGTGCCTGTCATCCATATAGTGGTCATTGTACCTATTAGGTAGATTTCCGCCCACTCTCTCCTCCTCTGGCTCCCCTGTTTGATTTCCACTGAGTTTTACTTGTCTCTGTGCACCTGTGTTCTCATCAGTTCGTTCCAGGTTAACAGAGAGCACATGTGGTGTTTGTTTTTTCATTCTTTAGATACTTCATGTAGGATAATGGTCTCCAGTTCCATCCAAATTGTCACAAAAAGGCTTAATTCACCCTTTTCTCACAGCTGAGTAATACTTCCTTGGTATACATATACCACATTTGGTTAATCCACTGATGAATTAATGGGCACTCAGGTCGATTCCCCATACTTGCAATTGTAATGTGTACTGCAATAAACATTTGAGTGCAAATGTCTTTTTGATAAAATGACTTGTTTTCTTTTGAGTAAATACCCGCTAATGGGATTGCTGGATTGAATGGTAGGTCTGCTTTCAGTTCTTTGAGGAATCTCCAGACTGTTTTCTATTGAAGTTGTACTGATGTGCTGTTCCACCAACAGTGTATAAGTATTCCTTTCTCTCTGTATCTGTGCTAGAATGTATTGGAGTTTTTTGGACTTTTTTAGTAAAAGCCAGTCTAACAGTGATAAGACAGTATCTCATTGTGATTTTAATTTGGGTTTCCCTAATAATCAATGACATTGAGCATTTTTTTCATATGTTCATTGTCCATCTGTCTACCTTCTTTGAAAAGCTTCTATTCATGACTTTTGCCTGCTTTTCAATGGGTTTGTTTTTCCCTTGTTGATTTGCTTGAGTTCTTTGTAGATTCTGTTTCTTAGCCCTTTATCAGATGTATTTATAGTTGAAAATATTTTCTCCTAATCTATAGGTTGCCTATTTCCTCTGGTGATCATTTCCTTCCTTGTGCAGAAGACTTTTAATTAAGCCTCATTTATTTATTTTTGTTGTTGCTGTGATTGCAATTGTGTTCTTCTTCATGAATTCTTTGCCTAGGCCAATATCATAGAGGAATTTCCCCAACATTTTCTTCTAGAATCTTATGAGTTGTTTTGTACTTTATTGTTGAGATGTGAGTGTTGTTTGTATACTCTAATATAATCCCTTATGTTTTGTGAAAGGTCCATATATGCAAAGTGATCCCCCAGTGGAGAAACCAGGGGCAGACAAATCCAGTTTTTTAGTAAAGGGTGATTTATTGGTGAACTTAAGGACAAAAAGGTGATATTAGCTGTCAGTAAGAAAGGATCTTCTGTGCCACTACCCTCCAGATTCAGGGCTTATGTACTATAGGGAAATGTGCAGGAAAAATAAAGGCAACCCTCCAGGACAGGCAAGAATGTTATGTACGTCATAGCCCATAATTTGTGGGATAACATCAACATTGCTTTGACATATTCTTACACTTGGGACAGTTAACAAAGCCGAAATCAGAAGATATTCCCAGAACTGGGGTTAATCAGAAGTCGACATGGCAGATTAGTATCCAAGATGAAGTCACTTTTGCCTTTATAGCTTATCAGATGTATGATTTATAAATATTTTTCCCATTTCGTGTTTTTTTCACTGTCTTGGTAATGTCCTTTGAAGGATAAAGTTTTGATTTTGATAAAGACCAATGTATGTATTGTTTTGTCCTATTTTGTTCTTTTGAATGATATTATAGATAGAATTATTTTCTCAATTTCACTTTCAGATTGTTCATTACTAATGTATAGAAATACTACTTATTTTTGTATATTAATCTCGTACCTCTTGTGTTTTTGCAATTACATCTAAGAAATCCTAGCCCCAACCCAAGTCACAGAGATTTTATACTGCTATTTCATTTTTTTTTTAAATTAAATCATAGCTGTGTACATTAATGCAATCATGGGGTACAATGTGCTGGTTTTATATACCATTTGAAATATTTTCATCAAACTGGTTAACATACCTTTCACCACATTTTCTTAGTTATTTTGTTCAGACATTTTTTCTCTACATGTACTCTTGTAAAATATACTGCTATTTTCTTTTAAGAGTTCTGTAGTTTTATCTTTTACATGTGGGTCTTTGATCCATTTTCAGTTGATTTTTGTATGGTCTGAGCTAGAAGTCTAACTTCATTCTTTTACAGGTTGATATCCAATTGTCCCAGTACCATTTGTTGAAAAGACTATTCTTTCCCTCATTGGGTCTTCTTGGCATATTTGTAAAAAAAAAAAAAGAATCAAACCATAAATTTGAGGCCCTATTTTTGTACTCTCATTTCCATTCCATTCATTTATATGTAAATCTTTTTTTTAATATATATATATTTTTTTTTATTGAATGGTAACTGTGTACATTGATGCACTTTGGGGGTACAGTGTGGTGTTTTCACACACAATCCATGACATTTCCATCAAACTGGTTAACATAGCCTTCATGTAACTTTCTTAGTTATTATGTCAAAACATTCATATTCTACTCATAGAAAGATTCACTTGTACCCTTGCAAGATGAACCACAGAAGTGAACCCTCGAATCCCTCTCCCTCCACCCGCTCCCCCCTCCCCATATCCTTAGGTTGATTAGATTATAGCTTTCATATAAAAAGGTTTAAATTAATTTCATAATAGGTGTGTGTACATTGGATACTTTTTCTTCCATTCCTGTGATACTTTGCTATGAGCATTTTCCAGCTCCATTCTTTATGGCTGCATAGTATTCCATGGTGTACATATACCACAGTTTGTTGATCCATTCATGGATCGATGAGCACTTGGGCTTCTTCCATGACCTGGCAATTATATGTAAATCTTTATGCCAATTGCATAATGTTTTGATGACTGTATGTTTGTAGTATATTTGAAATTGAGAAGTGTAAGTATTTAAACTTTGATGTTTTTTAAGACTGTTTCAACTATTCTGGGCCCTTTGAATTTTCATATAAGTTTTAGATTACTTTGTTAATTTCTGCAAGGTATAAACTGAGATTTTGGTAGGAATGATGATGAATCTGTAGACAAGTTCATAAAGTATTGCCATTTCAACAATATTTTTTTGTTTTGTTTTGTTTTGTTTTTTTGTTTGTTATTGAGACAGTCTCAAGCGGTTGCCCTGGGTGGAGTGTCATGGCAACATAGCTCACAGCAACCTCTAACTCAAGCTTAAGCAATTCTTTTGCCTCAGTTTTTCTATTTTTAGTGGAGAAGGGGTCTTGTCTTGCTCTGGCTAGTCTTGGACCTGCAAGCTCAAGCAATCCACCTGCCTCAGCCTCCCAGAGTTTTAGGATTACAAGCATAAGCCACCATGTCCAGCCCCTTTCCACAATATTAAGTCTTCAAATTCATGAATATCATCTTTCCAGTTATATAGATCTTCTTTAACTTATTTCAACATTGTAAATTTCTGAGGATCACATTTGCACTTCTTTTGTTAAATTTATTCCTAATCATTTTGTTCTTTTGAATGCTATTGTAAATAGAATTATTTTCTTAATTTCATTTTCAGATTGTTCATAACTAATGTATTGAACTACTACTGATTTTTGTATATTGATCTCATACCTCACTGAACTTACTACTTCAACAAATTTTGGTATCTTCACTGAATGGTTTTAATCACTGTGTAACTCTACGGAAATTATTTTGTTTTTTTCTTTTAGAACTAAAATGTATGGTTGGTTTCTTTTACAAGATAAAATTTTTATGAAATCAAAGCAGCATATGTTAGGATTTCAAAATCTTCATTCAGATATTTCAAAAGCTGCCAAAAATATAGGCTTTATACTGGGCATCATCGTGGGCCTCAGCATGCACTTTACTGAGTTTTAAAATGGAAACTAACATTTCTTATATAAGAAAGTAATTTTACGTAAAGGATTAGAATAATCTTCACTAGTTTTTTAAGGAGAGAACTTAATGAAAATGATAGTACATGCAAGATGAATGGCAAGATTTCATCTAAAAATGATTAAGGCACTTTAAATTCAATAAGCAATGAATAGCTAGTTCACTGTTGTTTGTCTACTCATTCTTTTATTTATTTAACTATTCAATGATCATCTAATGTTGCTTACTACTATGGTTAGAGAAGCTGAGATGAGACAAGTTTCTTTTAATGATTTTACAGTCTAAGATTATTTACACTTCCACATTTCAAGATACTATAGCTAATATATTTATATAAACATAAATAATTATGCGTTTTTACTATTTAACACTTTTTAAATCTTTAAAATACTGTACAGAATATGTAAGAATAGTGTTCCCAGACATTTGAGGTAGCAATTTGGTGAAAAAAATCCATAAATTAAAAAACAAATAGTGGAAAGAATGTATAGCACAATTTTATAGTTTTGGTATTATGACAGCAGGGCCATTCTGAAAATCTGTATTGCTCCTTTTTTTTAAATAAAAGAATTAGAAATAACAAGAGGACCATTCCACAGGGTCAACTAGAAGTAGAAATGGGCTCTGACAAAGCCTAACCCGAGGAGTGCCTACTATGAGATCCTTTTGACATTTCCTGAACTTTTGCTCTTCTTCAATAAATTTTTTTTGTTTGGTTTTCTATAGCAAATAGCAACAAAACCATTAAAATGAAAAGAATCACCAAGGCAGGCAGGAAGATCAGAGAAATGACATGCTTTTGCGTGGCTGGCCCTGGGAAGAGAGGAGCCACAAGGGAGAGGCTGCCCTTGACAGTGGTGCCAGGAAGGAGCTGCCTGAGGTCTGCCAGAGAGAAGACTAATAAGAAGTCAGCTGAAAAGAGGCCTCTGGGCCTCCACTCCAGTTCCTGTGCTCCTATTTCCCTTTACATGTGCTTTGATTCCCAGAGGAAAATATGTTTACTCTTCAAGAATATATTTTCATTAAACCTTTCCCTATGTTCTGATGAATGTATGAAGAGCAAACAGAAAACAAGCTTATTCTTTCTTTATGGAATAGATAACTTTGGATCAAATAGCAAAGGTTAACACCGATAGAGTGCATATTCCGTGCCAGATACTCTACTTGCATTTACTATCTCATTTAATCTCCTAGGAGCTCTGTGATGTATACCCTGCAATTAAGCTCAATTTGCAGAAAACAGAAGTGAGCAGTTTAGTGACCTTGGTTGAGCAAGTACTGCAGTTGTAGCTGGGGATCAAAAGCTCCAAAGTCTTAAAACATAACTGCCTTGGGGTTTCTTTCAGCTCTTCCCTAATCCTGTTTTTCTAGTGGCTGTTTTGTTTACTGGATTCATCAGTACTTTGCTTTCCAGGCTAATATGATTTGTGCTACAAGTACTATGCAGCCTGTAAACCTCCTGGCTTCTGTTAAAGCAGTAATGCCAATAGATTCATTGCATCAGAGAGCAGCTGTGTTATCTTCTCAAGTCACGAAATCCCCCTAGGTCTCTGCATCTCTGTCTGTAGAACTCGGGTTAGATTTGATTATCTTTGAGCTCAAGGACTCTGTTGTTGATTTTCCATTCTGGGAAAAATTATAGGCGTCACAGATGCTTCCAGAGTATAATTGATTAAATCTCATTAGATCATTTTCGTTCAGGAACAATATCCAGAAAAATGGTAATGAATATAAAAACAAAGAGAATTTCTTCTCATCAAATTTACTTTTTTGGCAGTTAGAAAAATAAAGAATATAATGCTGAAGAAAATAATATCCTTTGTGGTAAAATATACAAAATGTAAAATATACACTTTAACCATTAAGTACCCAGTTCTTTGCCATCAAGTACAACCATATTGTGCAGTCGTCACTGATGTACAGACATCATGAACATCATGTACAGACATCTTCAGCCATTGTCTTCTCTTCTGAAGCTTTCCACCCCTTAACTCCACATTTCTCCCTCTCCCCAGCCCCTGGTAGCCATATTCAACTTCCTATTTCTACCAATCTGACTTCTCTAGGAACTTCATATAAGGAAAACCACAGGCTGGGCACAGAGTCTCATGCCTGTAATAATAGCACTCTGGGAGGCCTAAGCAGGTGGATTGGTTGAGTTCAGAAGTTCAAGACCAGCCTGAGCATGAATGAGATGCACTGTCTCTACTAAAAATAGAAAAAATAGCTGGGCAGGTGCCTATAGCTACTGAGGAGGCTGATGCAAGAGGATTGATCAAGCCCAAGAGTTTAAGTTTGCTGTAAGCTATGATGACGCCATGGTACTCTACCCAGGGTGGCAGAGTGAGACTTTCTCTCAAAAGAAAAAGAAAAGAAAAACCATAAATATTCATTCTTTTGTGACTGGCCTATTTTACTTAGCATAGTGTTTTCAAGCTAGATGATATGTGTTGGAATTTCTTCCCTTTTTAAGGTTAAATAGTTTCATTGTACAGTATCAATAGATATGCAGTATGTGTAGACTTATATGCACTTTATTTATCTTTTGATGAACACTTGGGTAACCTCAATTTTTTAGCTATTGTGAATAATGCTGCTATGAACATGAGTTTACAAATACCTGTTTCAGTCCCTGCTTTCACTTTGTTGAGGTACATACCTAAAAGTGTAACTATAGCATCATGGGGTAATTCTATGTTAAATATTTTGAGGAACTGTAATACCATTTTCCACAATGTGACACCATTCTACATCCCCAATAACAATTCCCAAGGGCCCAAATTTCTCCACATTTTTGCAAACACTTGTTATTTTCTGTTTCTGTTTTATTTTGCTTTGGGTAATAGCTACCCTAATGGATGTGAAGTGGTATCTCATTGTGGTTGTGATTTGCATTGCCCTAATGACGGGTAATACTGACCATCTTTTCATGGGCTTGTTGGCCATTTGTAGACTTTTTATAAACAACTGTCTATTCAAGTCCTTTGTCCATTTTTTTCCACATATATTTGAATGCTTATTGCGGCAAGATTCACAATCACAAAAATGTGGGACCAGTCCAAGTGCCCATCAAAAAACAAGTGGATTAGTAAGATGTTGTATATGTATTGCCACCCAGCCAGGTTCATCTGCCTGCTGCCCATGAGAAAGCCAATATCCAGAGACAGCAGGGTTCACAGCTAAGAGTTTATTCTGTGTAGTGCTCAGTGGGGACACAGAAGGGTCTCAAATCCACCTCCCAGAGAATTGGGAGGACAGAGTTTTTCAAGAAAGTTTGGTGGACAAAATACTAGACAATCAGGATTTGCTAATTGTTTGGTTTCAGGTCAGTTCTCTGGTATGAGCCTCTGTCTGGGCAGTTCCTTCACTGGAATGTAGGGCCTAAAAGATATCTCAAAAACTACCCCTAGTGTTCCGAACAGGTGCTGTTGTATATGCATAGTTATGCATGATTGCCGGGCAAGGAAGCAAACAGGGGAACAGTGATTACTGTCAAGCAATGGCTTGATATTTGGGGGACAATGGCTAATTATTCTCATAAGTTTATCACAGGACTAAGAGACTAGTCAAAAGATACCTAGTATCAATTTATTCCATAGTATCATAGTAGTCAATTTATTTCAATTTGGTTTTTTTTCTTTCCTGCTTCTTAGTCCTAAGATAACATCTCAGGGTTTTAATGTGTAAAATCTTTTCATTTGAAAGTGGGGACTGTAAAGAAATTAGAAATATTTATCCCAAAATACATTTCTTCGACATATTTTGGGATGACTGCCACAGACGTAACATTGCAAAAGCTTGCTAGGAATACTAGTCCCTATCTGCCAAGTATTTGCCCAAAGAGATACAATTAGAAATTTTCCTCTGACTTTAAGACTTAAGGGGAAGAAATGGTAAAAGCCTGAGGGCTCAATAAAGATTACTCAGCTCTCTACCCAGGTACTCTTAGATTATCAACCAAGGCTAAATTTCCTGTTGGTGTATTAAATGCTACCTGCCGTACTTCAGAAGTTAAAACCCAAATGGGAAAATTTTCCAATAAGGGTTGTGGCTGCAACAGGGCCCCACAAGTGACCCCACACCCAATTGATTTTTAGCAATATTCACTCAGATTGCCAAAAACTTCAACTCAGTTCTACAAAGGCTTGTAAATCTGGATATTATCTACCTTAAGTTAACTTTAGAACTGTGCTAAGGCAGTAACAAAAATATTAATGTTCTTGTCATGCAAACCTTAGATCAAAAACCCAGCACTCTGACAGATCCCCAGGTGACCGAATGGTTTCGTTCTTTTTACCCTATGCACAACCTCAGCTATCTCCAGAGTCAATTCAAAGAAGCCAGAAAGAGGTCATCGTCCCTCTCCCTTCTCACTGGGCCACACCTCAGGATTGAGACTGGGTAAAAGCCCAGCATGGGAGGTGGGGTTGAAACTGCCCTTACATATTGATGAAACGGCTCAAGGTGAAAACTAAAGTAAGGGCCCCCCAACCCTGTGAAGGAGCAGGCTTAGCTCTATCCATTTTTAAAAGGGTTTTTATTTATTGCTGAGTTGTAGGATTGCTATAGATTGAATGAGTCCTCTCTAAAATCCAAGTTGAAACTTAATCGCCATTTTGAAGTCTTTTTGGAGTAATTATGTCACAAGTGCACCATCCTCATAAATGGGTTAGTGCCTTTTAAGGGGCCAGAGAAAACTTGTTCAGGCCCTTTGCTCTCCCGCTTTTCACTTTGTGAGGACACATAGACAGCACCACATGGGAGGAACAGACCTCTAGTCACTGACCCTGTGGACTCCTGCTTAGACTGTCCAGCCTCCAGAACCATGAGGAATTGATCTCTGTTCCTTATAAATTACATCATCTGTGGCATTTTGTTATAAAAGCACACGTGGGCTGAGAAGGAGAGCTGTGGATATCTCAGACAAGGATCCCTTATCAGACGTGTGATTTTTCTAATACTTTTCCCCTACTGTGGGCTGCATTTTTCACTCTGTTGTTAGTGCCCCTTAGTGCACAAAAATTGTTAATTTTGATGAGATCAAACTTATCTGGTTTTTTTTTACTCTTATTTCCTGTACTTTTGGTGAGATAATTCAAAACCAACATCATGAACATTTTTTGTTTGTTTTCTTCTATGAATTTCATGATTTTTAGCAGTTATGTTTAGATGTTTGATTCATGTCGAGTTCATTTTTGTGGATGGTATATGGTTCCAGCTTCATCTTTTTACATGTGGATTTCCAGTTTTCCCAGAATCACTTATTGAAAAGACTGTCGTTTCACCACTGAGTGTTCTTGGCACCCTTGTGAAATAGATGCAAGCCTGTAGAATGAAACTGTCCGTATGAAATTAATTAAGGCCACAGAATTAAAAGTGTGATAGAGGCCTGAATTTCACAAAAGTACAGGTGTAGTTAAAAGTTAACCAGCCTTTGTTTCATAGCTTGCCTCGCTGTAATTGCTATTGCTCAGGAGTCACATAACCGGTGATCACAAGATTTATAACTTCCTCTAATTGCGTCTATAGATAACATCACCATTGTGAAACTTGAGACGGGGTTTTGAGAGGTTTTCCAGACTCTGTATTCTGCTAGACCAAATGATGCCAACCAGACCAGTGACCCTTGTCATGAAATTGATTCAACTGGGCCTGTGATCCCCCAACCAAGAACTGACTCAGCACTAGAATACAATCTCTAAATCCCAGCGATTTCACCTTCAACCCAACCAATCAGTGCTACCGATTTCTCTTACTCCCTCCCACCAGATCTCCCTTAATCCCAAACTCCTCATGGAGGCAGATTTGAAAAATGTTTCCATCCCTGTGCTTTTCTATCCAGAGGTTCTTAAACTCTTTCTCTGCTGCAATACCTGCCACCCCTGGGGATTGGCTCTTCCCTGTGCAGTGGCAAGAACCCAGCTAGGTGGCAACAGGAGTATATGCCTGACCATGTGTGCGAGTTTTCTATTCTTTTCCATTGACTGTATCTGTCTTTACACCAGTACTTCACTGTATTGACCACCATGGCTTTGCAGTAAATTTTGAAATCAGGAAGTATGAGACCTCCAACTTTTTTCTTCTTCAAGATTGTTTGGTTATTTGGGAAAAATTTATTTCTTAAGGCAGAAGTTACTGGGCTTTAAAGTATGATGAAGATGTGCTCGCTTTCGCAGCACATATACTAAAATTGGAACAATACAGAGATTAGCATGGTCCCTGCGCAAGGATGACACACAAATTCGTGAAGCATTCCATATTTTTTGATTGGAGGGGTCACCTCTATGGTTTATCCTACAAGGGGACAAGTGAATCTCTCTAAAAGCAGAGTATGAATGTCTTAACTCAGTAACTAAGAAAATGACATGAAGGCTATGTTAACCAGAGTATTTGATGAGAGTATTTCAAAATGTATATGAAAACATCACACTCTACCCCGTGATTAATGTACACAGCTATGATTTAACTAAAAAATCTTTAAAAAAAAAAAAAGTACGATGAAGATAAACATTTTATCATAGGCATTGCAGTAAAATATTTTATTCATGAATGAATGGGAACTTGTTGTTAGAGAGCTATAACTCTGGTAGGGAAAAATGTGCTCTAAATGAGATACAAAGTAAAGGATAAAGAAAAGAAACTGAAAACTAAACAAAATTTAGGACAGTAAGAACTTACTTCTAGTGAAGGTTGACAAAGAAATTTTCCTCGGGAAGAATTTGAATAAGGTCTTAAAAAAACAGAAAGCCAACATGGTGAAGGGTACATTTCTTGACTAATTAGTTCTTTCTACTTCTAACTTGGGTCTGTATGGAATGTTGTATATGTCCAGCCTGCTTTTTCTTTATTTTCAAAGCGGCAGTTAAAAAGAAAACTTCAATAATTGTTTAGCTAGCATACTATAATTTGTCTCATTATGTACTTTTCCAACTTTAAGAAAGAACTGCACGTGTTTTTTTTCAACAAGCGTTCAGAATAAATGATAACAAGTCTTATTTTAAAAGGACTATTGGTTATTTTGAGTTTATGTTTGCATGAGAAAAAAGTTCTAGCAATAGACGGTGATGATGGTTACATACATTGTGAGTGTATATAATGCCACAGAGTTATACATCTAAAAATGGTGAAAATGTAAATTGTATGTTATATGTATTTTACCACTTCAAAAAAACAGACCTGTTTACTGTCTCAGACATAAAGATACCCTACTACATGGGAACTCCTTTGGAGTTGTTATATTGGGAATTGCTGCTTTGATAGGTGGACTTATACTCCAGGGTATGGAAAGAATGTGGCACTATGAATAAACAATTGGGAAACTGAGGAAATTATGGAAAGGAGAGGGAAAGATTTTTGTCTAAATGATATGTTTAAAAGCAACTTAAGAGGAGAATTATTAGCTAATTCCTGAGGATCAAAACAAGGGGATATATATTCAGGCAGGAAAGTCAAATAGATAGGACAGTTTTGTAGTCAAAAAAAAGGGTTATCACCTCATGCTGGTCAAGACTGTTTACTCCAGAAATCCAGAGGGCTAGAGAAGAGAATTCAGTCCAGACCTGGGGACCAACCATAAAGGACCCCAAGAGACCTTTAGTTTTTTCTCAACTGGTAAGGAATTCTCTCTCCCTTGTGGCTTCTCTTAAAGATCAGTCATAAGCCTGAGTATCAGATCCCCTTTTCTTAGTAGTTCCCAAGAAAGCATGCTAGATTGCAAATTTCACAAAGAGCTGCTAGAAAGCATTATTTGGTGCTTTAACACAATGGCAGCTTGCCTGAGATAGGTGAGACTGTGAGGCCCTCATTCTACACACCGTGGACGTTCAGCATTTGATGATTCAGACCCTTGTCCACAAAAGTAAGGACTATCTCTGGGTTTGACGAGATTCGGAGCATGCTTATGTTTACCAAAGATTGGGTGAGACCGGCTGTGTGTGATGATGAGAAGAAAACAGTTGACACGAGGAGGTCACCGTCTTCAAGGCGCTTTCACAGTAAAAGGGGAAACGGACATAATCAATCTCTGCAAAGCGTCTCGGTAAGCACTGGACTTACCTTGTGGTCGTTCACTCAGTGATCACTGTTTTTAAGCACCTTCCAGGCACCATGATCAGGTCAAGGGCTGGTATGGATGGGTAACGCGGACTTGGGCAGCTGTGAAACCCTGGAAGTGGCAACCAGAGGAGGAAAAGGGAAGGGCTCTGGATAACCAATTTGTGAAACCTTTTCCATACGTCAGTCACTCTGCTAAACACTTGGGTTTTAACTCATCTTATCCTCACGGAACTTTTTTGAAATGGAAATTAACATCCTCATTTTACAGTTGAGGACACTAAGACTTGAAGAGGTTAAGTAATTCACCCATACGATTACATAACTTTCAGTGGTAGTATTTGTGTCAGATAAACGTAATTCTTTTTGTTGTTATTTTTTTTTAATGGCATTCACATGACAGAAAAAAGGATATACAGCAGAACCTCCATAGTTGACCACCTCTTTATATTGACCTAATTTTCATAGACCGGACACACACCACATGTACCTATCAAGTAGGCCTACTTTCTTATCTTGGCCATATGTTAACCAGTTTAGCCCAGGCCCTCGAATGGACAACCTATGGAGGTTCTATTATATATAGAAAAATATCCCTATAGACCTGCTATAAATATGGCTTCCTCCGGGCAGTAGAATGGAAAGAGAAAGATAAATGATCATTTTTTACTCTTTATTTCTTAGTGTATTTGAATATTTTTATTGTATCTGTCATGCATTATTTTGTAGTAAAATATTTTGGCTTTAAAAAAGGGAGTTATCTAAGGTCACACAGCAAGAGTAATTCAAACCCTGAATTCTACCCTGAGGCAAATATTATATCCTGAGGCACCATATTTTTTTGCATCCCAACTCCAGTATAAAGTATGTAGAAGAGAAATCCTTCTCCCCTTTACCCTCTACAGGACGGTTCTCTGGGTAACCTTAGGCCAACCCATTCTCCTCCCTTCCCCTCTAATAATTGTCAAGAGTAGCTGTAGAATGTCCTGGGAATGCAGCATCCTAAGATAAGGGGGAGCCAGCAGAGCAACTGTGGCTCGTTGTGGCCACACAGAACAGTGGCCATAATCCCCCAGGGTATAAATCCCAGGGCAGACTGCTTCCTAGGCTCGCTCAACTGTCCTAGACCACTTTCCTAAGCCTCGGAGTACTGGCTCACAGTGAACTCTGGGTTTCTGTAGCCTTTTGCAGCAATCTGTAATAAACCTGTTTTGTGTAACTGGCTGTGTGTATGGGTGTTCTGTCTCCCTTCATTTAGACAAGTTGGTAACCAATGCACAGTGAACCTACTTCATATTCCCTTTTGAATAATTCATGAGAAAATGTTCTTGAGCCTCTGTTTGATGATAACAAAACCCTGTTTACTGAAAGAACAGTGAAAAGCTCTTAACCATATTAAAACATGTTCAAACATCCCTACTAAGACTTCAGAGACTCTTGCAGTCCCCCAAGAGTCCTGGGTTGCTGAAAAGATCCTGCCTTGTCAGAGTCAGCGTGCAGCCGGGTCCTGAGACTGCACACCCAGAAGGTCTGCATCCTTCCTTTGTTGTTGGTTTGGTGTGGGTTTTCTTTTTCTTTTTCTTTTTTTTATATTTTATTCACATTTTTTTTCACTTTTAATGTGCTCACAGAAAATCAGAACTCCTTAAGCAGGAGTTTAATAGCAACTTTTGTAAGAGAAGTTACATTCCAACTCTAACTCAAATGGGTCAAAGCTTCTCCAGTATTTATAAAAGACAACTGAGTTTTCTTTTCTTGACAATAAGAAGGAATTAATCTATATGATTCTCTGGGAGTTATTTATTGCCCCTTCAGTAATAAGAGAGACATAGAAAGAAAGGAAGTCTGGTAAGAGTATTTACATTTGCAGACTTACATTCTCTGCACAAAAACAGAAGTCTACTTCTTTGTTCTCCTCCATCTTAGCTAGATTAGAATTAGTGTTCCTTAGAAATCAAAATAATGAAGAAAAGGAAGCAATTGGCATGGAATTGAAGGGAATAAATAAACACATGAATAGTAAGTTTAGGAAGTCTTTCATTAGTTCTGACTATAAAGTCATTCTCTTTGTATATTTCTTAGTCAGAAGAGGAATTTTCACTGAACAGAAATACAGGAAAAGCTTATTAATGAAACCCCCCAAACTAGAGGTTTCAGGGTTTGAAAGGTGACTCTAAACTACCAATAATAATAATTCATAAATGGTCATCTTTTTAATACATTAATAAGCTTAAAATTAGAATACTGTAGTACAACTTCCCTTGAGTGTCCTTGCTCTACTTAAGTAAAAACAATCATCGCTGGATCAATTTTCTTTCTCCCTGGAGCTTGCCTTCGCTAATTAAGGGAGAGAATAATGGCACTTACATTTCATCTAATCTGGCTTTAGGTAATTATGGTTCGTTGTAGCAATTACAAGTTACATTTATAATGAACAATAAAAGGGAAAACCTTCAAATGGAGTTTAGAGCCTTTGAAAGCTTGCTAAAGAATGAACAGTCAAAATATATTTACTGGGCAATCAAATCCTTTAGTGACAGTGTCGAATTAAGTCTGAGAAATTCATATCCGTGGCTTTCCAAACCCATTTCCTCCACACTCCTCCCCAATTAACCCCAGAATAGCACAGCCATTACAGTACACTCGCAACATGGTAACATTGTGTACACACAATCCACAATATTTATTTACATAGCTCATAAGATGTGTTTTTTTAATGTTTTCTTTTTGTCTGTAGTCTCTCTACTTATGTATAAATTCCATGAGGACCGACATCATCATATCTATTTTGCTTGTTTTTTTGCAGCTCCTATATACAGTCTGCCTGTGCCTTTCCTTCTCACTTCCCAGTTAAATTCCCTTCACTTGGTGAGCCCCTGGGTCATCTCAAGATCCAAAGTGGGGCCTGTGCCTTTCCTGATCATTCTAAGACCAGCTTCCTCTTTCTACTCATCCCCTACAACATTTCCCACGTCTACCACTTACTTGACTCCTAGAATATATTGTCTTATATGACTAAGGATTATTAGATCCATAAAAAGAAAAAAAGACTATTGGCCCATCTGCCCTGTCATGTATTATCAAATGTTGCCCACTCATTTGAAGAGTATTTATGGCTTTTTGTTTCAGTCTTGAGCTCTCCTCCTTTCACTCCAGATTTTCTCTCTGGTATCATCGTATAGACTAGTAACCATTTAACTACCATATATAGACCATCAACTTGAGAGATCAAGACACATATATTTACCTTACTCTCCATGTACCACTTGAATATACCACGTCCAGTATTCTATGGACATGTAAATTCAAGCAATTCAAAACTGAAGTTTTCATCTTTACCCACCCTAAACATCCACCTTTTGTTCAAGCTGAAAACCTCCGAATCAAACTTCTCTCCATCTGTCCTCTTCCCCATCCAGCGTATCCAAATCTGACTGACCTGCCTCAGCCATTCCTTTTGTTCTTTGCATCTGCCACTATGTTAGCCCAGGATCAGTGATTTTTCAGCCAAACTACCATGATCATAGGTTCCTAACTGTTCTGCCATGGAAAAATGTGTAAATAAGGAACAGTATCCTTAAAAAGCCCTACAAAACTTCAGATGATCACACCCCTGCCTGTCTTTCTAAGCCATCTTCTGTTACTCTCTCCTTTGGTAACTGTGGTCTAGCCACTTGGGACTCCTTTGGTTTCCTCTAATACCCCAGGTGCTTCCCATTTCAGGGTCTTGTCATGCAATTTCCACACCTGGAATGCTCTTTTTTACCCTCATTCACAAAGCTGACTCCTCTGTCCGTTCTCAGCTTAACCTTCTCACAAACTGGGTTCTTCTCTCACTAAACATTTAATGCCTTTTTCATGGTATTAAATGGTGGTCTGTTTAACTATCACAATATTATATTTTTCCATCTTCCTGTCCTCCAGTATGGAAACATAGCTATATTGCCCTCTACGATAATCCTGGGATCTTAAAACATGAATGGCATGCAACCTGGCTCAGTAAATATTAGTCGAGTGAGTAACCAATAACCTAACCAACTATTTTACAATTTCATATGTCTGCTATGGTGTGAATGTATCCCCCAAATTCACATGATGAAACTTAATTGCCAATGTGATGGTGTTAAGAGGTGGGGCCTTTAGGAGGATTTCTGCCCTGTAAGGACACCTAGACAGTGTCATCTACAAATAACAGGCCTTCACCAGACAGCAAACCTGTCTGCACCTTGACCTTGGAATTTTTTGCCTCCAGAACATGAGAAAGGAATTTCTATTTTTCCAAAATTACCCAGTCTCAGATATGTTGTTATAGCAAGTGGGAACTGACTTTTCTCGATTTCTTTTGTTAGTGCCTGAGTTTTCTCATCTATAAACTGCAATCACTAATAGTACCTGCCTTAGAGGGTTGTGGTGAGAATTAAATGAATTAGTATGCATAAAGGAATCAAACAATGTCAGCCATATCGTGTATGATATGCATTACACTGGTATCATTCATTTGTTTTTTTAAATATCACCACACAAAACAAAGCTGCTATAACTGTATTTGTCTAAACTTTGCTACTTTTTTAGACAGCTAATTTAGACAATTTTCTATCTATAGATGGAAGATTGATTCTGCATAGATGATTCTTTACAAAATTGTCTCTAAACCCTGGTATTTTATATAATTTTTTGTGGTAAGAACATTTAACATGAGATAAACCCTTTTAACAATTTTTTAACTGTATAATATAGAATTTTTAACTGTAGGCATGATGTTGAATAGCAGAACTCTAAACTTAATCATCTTGCATAACTGAAACTTTATACTCATTGTTGAAAGATAAACTTTGGTAGATGAAATTTGGGGGGAGTTTATTTGAACAGCCAGGATTCAAAAATCAGGCAGCCACAAACTGGAAGTGGTTCGAAGCTCTCCCCAAGAGGCGCGAGGGGAAGGCTTTTATAGGGTGAACCCAGAAGCAAGCCAAAGAAAATACTGGATTGGTTAAAGTGGAGCGGTAGCCTTGTTTTGATATTCTTGTTGAAAGTCCCTAGTTAGGTATTCTCAGATTGGCTAAGAACATTTAGGCTAAGTTGGGTTTCAGTTTGCTTACATAGGAACCCACAACACTGCAGTTATCTTAGTCTAACAGCCTGGATTCAAAACTAGTTGTTTTAAACTATTTAACAATAATTCTCCATTCCCTTCTGCTATCAGTCCCTGGGAACTACCATTCTACTTTCCATTTCTATAAGTTTGACTACTTTAGATAATTTAGATGGATAGAATCATGCAACATTCATCATCCATTTATGTCTGGCTCATTTTACTTAATGTAGCATCCTCCAGGTTCATTTATGTCGAAGATTGAAAGGTATGAGCAGTAATGCTTAGAGACTAGACCAGAGCAAAGATATTCAGGCCAGGTTTATTGGAAGGGGAGGGTGACCACCCTTCACACACACACACCCACAGTGCAAAGGTGGTATCTGTGCTGGGGTAGTTACAGACAGACCCCTTTTATATAGAGAGTAGGCAAATTTCACAGCTTGCCAGGAAGGGTAGGGTCCTTTGGTGTGAGCTTTGGCTAGGGGGCTAACCTGATCCTTTGTGTCTTTGTTGTGGGGAGGAGGGAATTCATGTAGGGTTGCATTAGGCCCCCAAACACAAATGGCAGATTTTCCTTCTTTATAAAGTCTGAATAGTATTCCATTGTTCATGTATACCATGCTTCCTTTATCTACAATTTTATGTAATTTTTGAGTTGCAAGTATAACTTTAAGTGAAGTATACATTAATAAAAAAATTCTTTTATGTTTTATCCTACTGGTTTTCCAATGCCTCTTAGAATTGATAGAGTAAACTTTTAAAGTTGTTCTACTAAATTTATTCTTCTGTGTATCTAAGTTATTGTTGTGTTATCACGAGAAAGTATAATTTAGTAAATTCTGCCTCTGATCCATGTTCTCTGGACAAAATAGTCTCTTTGTTATTTATAACAGTGTGTAAACTTGAAGAAACAATGTATTAAGTCTCATTTGGTTGGAGGAAATACCCTGGATATGGTGCTGGAATTTGAAAACAAGATAATGTCTATCTTTGATTACCCTTGCATGACAAGAACTCACCACAATCTTATCTCTTGGCTAAAGGCTTTAACCATTTTTCAAAGATTTTAAATTAATAAATATAGTCTTTTTTTTTTTAAGGGAAATTTTATTTAGAACTAACAAAGGGAAAGTTTAGAGCACTTCCCAAGAGAGTTGGAAGCAGGTCCCTCTCGTGAAGGAGAAAAGGTAAGAGAGAGACCACAGATAGTCTTATTATGGCAACTGGTGACAGAGAGAAAGGGATCAGAATATGCCACCCCAAAATTTGCCACTTTGGCAGGGTCTTATTTTAAGTGAAAGTAATTAAGACTCAAAAGATGCAGAAAGAAACTTCCCTTATCTGACTGAAAGCAGCAACTTCCGGAAATAAGGCCTCTATAAATTCCCTCTTCAGGAAAATCTAATCCCAACGGGGAGAAGGTGAATAAAGTCCATCAGAAATCCATCCTCCATAGGAGTTATATGTCCCTCAAGAAGAGGAAAAGACTACTCAGACCTGTGCACACAGACATTATCACACTCTCCTCTGATCTACTGTTCTAAAAATTCATTTTTTTCTGAAGAAATTATATTGTTTTTCCCATAGATGCCTTTTCTCTCTTCTCCCCATTGCCTGCTAAACTAGATATAAAAAATCTTCAACTTTTTTTAAGCCAGCTACTATTTTCTTGGCTCTCTTATGCATACAAATACATCTTTTTCTCCTGTTGAGCTGTCTTTTGTTAGTTTAATTCTCAGCCCTCCCTCCCCCAGGAAATAAACTAAAAGGAGTAAAGGAAAAGGTTTATTCTCCCTAAAAGTGGGGAAACTGTACATTCTCAAGTAATAAAATAAAATAATAGACTCATAATCATGCTGACCTTCAGATCCTTGCCACGTGACTTCCTTTTGGAAGAAATCACTTAAAAACCAAATCAATCTATTTGGAATATCAACATAATGCTTTGTTAGACAAGGCCCAGCATTGGTTGGAGTGAGACCAAGGTGTATTCCATGCAGGAGGTACTAACACACAATCCCCAATCTCTTTTTAAAGTGCAGTGCTCAGCTAGGACAGGCCCCATACTGACCATTCTTATGGCCATGCTTGGGGAATCTGCTTGGCTTGCAGCCTCTGCCGTGACAGCAACTTATCGCCAGTCATGCCCTGTGCTATTTGGCCACCCTCCTCACATTCCTCCAAATGTCCTGTGTCTACTCTCATCTACATATTGTTTTTAACATGATTAGGGTCCTGCAAATTGAATCCCAGAGACCTAATGAATGAAATGTACCTTTCATACATATTTGATTTTCAACTCATCTGGGCTGCAAGGTAACTTAACAGTGTGAAGGATTTTTATAAGTAGATTAGGGAGAATATTTTTCTTTCCAGTTCTAGGTAGCATTTTCTACTCTTTTCCTACCTGGGAGGAAAAATGTGTACCAATTAACAATAGGAGCCTATTCTCTTTACTTAAGTCTTTTTTACTCAACAAAATTAGTGCTTCAAGCACTAAGTATTCAAGTTTTGAAAATAGCTTGTTTTGTAACATTAAAGGGGGAAAAAGCAAAATTAAATGTGAGATGTTACTAAACACAAAGTTTCAGAAAAGTCTTGAATATTCTTAACCCACAAAACTCCAACAGTGCAGTGATGTTGCTAATAGTTTGGTAACAGGTTGATCATAGTTTGGAACTGTTGTCATGATATGACTTCCAAAAGGAACCACTTGATAAGCAAATTACGTCAAAGGACACGAATTAGTGACTGTAATTAATGGCACATCCTTGAACCTTTTAATTGAATGGTGAAATCGAAGTATTATTTAAGAATTTAAGTATAATTAAGTGGTAAAATTATAACCAAAAATACATGGCAATTTTGCTCAAACTGCTTTTTTCAAAGAAATAAAGTAGTTGCATCACAACTACCTTGCATAACAAAGGTAGGTGTTTCTGTCTCTCAACTCTTCATCTGGAATGGTGGTTCTCAACCTTCCTAATGTCGTGGCCCTTTAATATAGTTCCTGTGGGTCACAACCCACAGGTTGAGAACTGCTGATCTAGAATCTTTGGGTTGTCAATTAATAAGGACATATTTTCCTAATCACTATCATTTTACTTACAACACAGCTACCTGCGGCTGAGAATCATTTCTTTAAGGACCTAAATCCCAGTCCTACCCACAGGGACACTAGATCTGAAAGCTGACTCAGTCTTGGCCATCTCATCTCTTTCTTCAGGCCCTTTGTTTCCCATGAATTCAGGTTCCCAGGAGTCATCGTTCGTCATCCTATGACCTTTACATGCACCTTGCTGAACATTGGTACACACAGCATCTAGAAGACATTCCAGTTTCTATAAAATTTCATTTTATCTGACTTAGGACACATCCATATAATACACCTGCATGGGCATTTGAATCCGCCGGCCTTATAAGTCACTTTCAAAGCAACAGAATTAAAATGTTTTAAACAAAGTACATCTGCAGTAAGTGCTGTAGCAGTGAAATAAATGGGTCACACACTCAATTGCCTGTATTCTTCAATGTAGAACAGAGAAGGAGAGCGAGCCGGCTGGCAGCCCCGAAGTACAGCAGAGCTCACAATGGGGTTTCTTTTGAAAAAATGTGTGGGCTGCATCTTTGCACTCTAAATACCCTGCAGAAGGCCGGGATTTAATTTGCAGCCTTCCATTTCAGGGTAATTTGAAGCATGCTTCTTATAGTTCTCCCCTCCCCCGATGTGATGAAATTTAGCCCGTGGAGCATATTTCCCCGAGAAAGAGACATCTGTAGTTCTGCCATCTCACAGGCGTCACCTTCGCATTCCTTTCTACCTACCAAAAACTTTTTGAAAAAGGGATTCATTTAATCCCCTTTTTAATGTGACCCAATCTGTTTTCACAAATGGAAGATTTTCTCAAATGTAGCATTCATAACACTCGGCATGGGTTTAGGTGGCATGAGTAAATCAAACAGGGAACCTCACCATTTTGACAGTCTGATTTAACTAGAGCATTTTAAAGCGCTACAAGCAGCCAAGAGCAAACAGACAAGCTGACCGAGGAATTTTTAAGCTGGTCCAGTTGAACCACATGTTTATTCACACAGACAACCTCAATCACCTGAAAAACTCTGAATTTAATTATATTCCACGCTTTTAAGGATTTCATTAAAGGTTTTCAAGACAAGAATTACTCTGTGCCCTACCAAAGGAAATATTTGTGGTTAGCAGATATGCGCCTGCGTGATCTAGAAATCCATCCTTTCCCATGTTAAGCACTACATCGCCTACTCTAAACCCCTCAGAGGGTATGTGGGCCAGTACCAGGCACAATTGTTTGGTTGATTCCATAGGAATCACTGAGGTTAGTTTGAGCCAGTCCACACTACTGGTTTTCTATTTCAGCCTCAAGAGGCAAATGAGCCAGTTGCATCATCTCTTGCAGAATAACATCTCATAACATGTTCATCTAAGCCAGAGGTTCTTAACCTGTGTTTGCGACCCTTTTGTAACAATGAAAATGCATCCCGCATATCAGATATTTACATTACAATTCATGACATAGCAAAATTACAGTCATGAAGTAGCAACGAAAATAATTTTATGGTTGGGGTCACCACAACATGAGGAACTGCATTAAAGGGTCGTGGCATTAGGAAGGTTGAGAACCACTCGTAAGCTGAAGGCTGATTTGGAGAGATGAGCTTTGACTACACTTATTCAACCAAAATGAATTCAACTTCCATCCCCATCCTATAATTTAGTGATTTCATATTTGAAACTATAGTCATTGGCAGTATCTTAGTTCTCTGAAAATGTACTCCAGCCTATTTGAGGATCCCAAAGGGAAACCGTGCCCCCTCCAGAAACCAGTTAGCACTTTTCCAGCTACGTAAGAGATAAGAGAAATTCTCCCGCACCTTGCAGTCAGTTGTTACGTTTCATCATTCATGTAAAAGGAGGAACTGGTTACTGAGAGATCAAAGGGTCTCTCTGCTGCCAGTACGGCTGTGTAGAACTAGGACATCTATAATCAAGATCAACTCTGGTGGGGAAACACAGATCTTTTGTTCTCCCAGATCCATAAAAAAAAATTTAAAAGAAGAAAGAGACCTTGAACAACATAAAAAGACAGACTAAAAGAAGAAATAATTTATTTGGCCAAAGAGAAGAAAAGAAACATTCATGCCAGGAATATTGTGTATGTGAAGAGAATTCTTTCTCTCTGATACCTTAGGTATTAGTCTCAAGGCAACAGGGAGTCAGGGCATAAAGAGCTCTTAAAACATGGTGCACTTGTTAAGAGTCCATAATTCTATATTCAAACATGATGACGTAACTGACTTGATAACAGTATGAACAATTTTGCGTATCAATGAAGCAAATATAGTCATGTGTTGCTTAACAATGGAGAGTCTGAGAAATGTGTCATTAAGCAATAGCTTCCTTGTGTGAGTCAGAGTCATTTACACTAACCTTGAGGCTGCAGTCTACTATATCCAAGACTAAAACGTATAGCCTACTGCTCCTGAGCTATACACCTGGACAGCAGATTACCACACTGAAAACTGTAGATAATTGTAACACAACAGTATTCATGTCTCTAAACATACCTAAACATGGAAAAGGTATGTGAAAATATACTTCAAAAGATAAAAACATGATACAGCCATGTAGACACCACAAATGGAGCTTACAAGACTAGAAATTTCTCTGTGTGAGTCAGTGAGTGAACAGGAAGGCCTAGGACATTACTGTGTACCACTCTAGAATTTCTAAATCCTGTACACATGCCTGTAATCCTAGCACTCTGGGGGGCTGAGGCTGGTGGATTGCCCTGAACTCACAGGTTGGAGATCAGCCTGAGCCAAAGCAAGACCTCGCCTCTAAAAGTAGCCAGGCGTTATGGTGGGCACCTGTAGTCCTAGCTACTTGGGAGGCTGAGGCAAGTGAAACGCTTGAATCCAAAAGTTTGAGGTTGCTGTGAGCTGTGACACCATGGGCACTCTACTGAGGGTGACAAAGTGAGACTCTGTCTCAAGGAAAAAAAAAACCCTGTACACTGAGGCTAAACAATATATTTTATTTGTTCTTTAATGGTACAATTAACTTTAGCTTAGTAATTTTTTTACTTTATATACTTTTTAATTTTTCTAACTTCTGACTCTTTTGTAGTAACACCTAGCTTAAAACACGAATACATTGTATAGCTGTATAAACATATCTTCTTTTTCTATATCCTTCTCATGTAAGCTTTTTTAATTTTCCAATTTTTTATTGTCATAAACTTGTTTTCATTTGTTCTAATTTGTTTTTTGAACTAGTTTTTGTTGTTGTTGTTGTTGTTCTTGTTTTTGCTTTTTAACTAAGACACACACATACTAGCGTAGGCCTACACAAGGTCAGGATCATAGGTCTAGGATCATAGGTCTTCTACCTCCATATCTCCCCAGGGAAGGGCTTCTGGGTCAGTAACAGTTCTCATCTCCTATGATAACAATGTTTTCTTTTAGAATACAGCCTGAAGGACCTCCCTAAGGCTTTTTCATAGTTAACTTTTTTTTTTTTTAATAAGTTGAAGGAATATACTCTAGCCTAAGTAATAGAAACTCCTGGCTACTCTGGAGATTAAGGCAGGAAGATCACTTGAGACTAGAGTTGGAGGCTGCAATGAACTATGATTAGACCACCACACTCCAGCCTGGATGACAGAGTTTCTGAAAAAAAGTAAAAAAAATAAAAATTAAAATAAATAACAATAAAAAAATAGAGTATAGTAAATGCATAAACCAGTAGCATGTTTTGAAAAAAAGACCTGTCTCTGAAAAAAAGTAAAAAAAAAAAAATTAAATAGTAATAAAAAATAGAGTATAGTAAATGCATAAACCAGTAGCGTAGTCATTTGTTTTCATCATCGAGTATTATGCACTCTACATAATTGTGTGTGCCATAGTTTATTTGACTGGCAGCAAAGTAGGTTTATACAAGCATCATCACAAACATATAAGTAATGTATCAAATTACACCATTACTATGGCTACATCACTGAGTGAGTGACATTTTTCAGCTCCAATATAATGTTAGGGAATCATAGTCATATTTCCAGTCTATCATAGATCAAAATGTCATTATTCACAGCACATGAATATAAATATATATATAAGGAAAAAGAGAGACAAAGTCTCGCTCTGTTGCCAGTCTAGAGTGTCATGGCATCAGCCTAGGTCACAGTTCCTGGGTTCAAGCAATCCTCCTGCCACAGCCTCCCAAATAGATGGGATGAAAAATGCCTGCCACAACACCTGGCTAATTTCTCTATCTTTAGTTGAAATGGGGTCTCACTCTTGCTCAGGATGGTCTAGACCTCCTGAACTCAAGCAGGCCTCCAGAGTGGCTGGAGGCTTTCCAGAGTGCTAGGATTGTAGGTGTGAGCCCCATGCCCAGCCATACAGCGCACGGCTGTATTTTTAAGAGTTTGCTATTTGTTCAGCTCTATTTATATTCAACAATGTAAGGTTGTTTTTTTAGCGCTCTATAAAAATTACCTTTGTAATTCTGTTCCTTGAGTGTCAGTGATGTCCTCTATCACTTTGTATAAATGAGTGTTTATGTCCCTTAAGTGCCTTGAAAGCCGATTTCTCTTACTGTTTTCAGCTCAGGACTTAAAGCCATAAAGACCTCAGGACTTAAAGCCATAAAGACCTATGTTTGAATCCTGTCCCAGACACTTAATATCTCTGTAAGTTAAGGCACAGTTTTTGATCTACAAGCTTTCATTTTCCCCACTTGCAAATGATATTTTTTCTACCAAGATTATTACAAAGACTAAATGAGACAATGTGTGTAAAGCCCTTAGTAAATGTGAAAGAAATCTTGCTATTTTTATATAAGTAAAAGGATATATCCTTTCATAAAGTATTAGTTTTTGATCTTTTAAGGAATGCATCCTCCTAGCAGAGAGAGGCAATAGATAACATAATTCCAGATAGTGGTAACCGCTGGGCAGGAAAATAAACAAGAGAAAGAGATCTGAGAGACAGTGGTGTGGACGGTGGTGTAGAAAGGGAAGACCACAGTGCAGGGCTGACAAGTAAACAGAGTTCTGACTGATGTGCAGGCATCAGCCATGCTCACAGCCGGGCAGAAAACTCAAAAAATATCAAGAAAAACGTGTAGTCCCCAAGGAGGAAATGACCTTGAAGAAAAGGCCGAGATGTCCACAATGGAGTGGGAGGAGAGAGGGGCCATCTTGAGGGTGGCCTTGGGGCCATGGAAAGGCTTTCTATTTACTTAATTTTGCAAAGACATTGAACAATTTGAGCAAGAGCAGGACTGGATCTGATTTGTTTTAAACATCACTCCAGGAGCTTCCTTAAACTACTAGATCTCAAAGACTAACTGTATTTTGCATCGTTTTTCTACCTTTCTTGTACTTTGGTGTCCCTTGTCCCAAACACCTATTTTCTTTCCAAAAAGACTCCAAGAGAAGAACAAACTCATATATGTTACTGAAAAATAGTCTCAGCATCAGTATGTCTTGGGATAAAATCATTTGTTTGTTTTTTTTTTTTTTTTTTGGAATTAAACACACCACACTGGCATTTTACAAAACCTATCCTTTTGGTTATGCCAGTATAGCTTTTAAATAAGTTTTCTCCACATTGTTATCAATATTTATGATATTTATCAAATACTTATATGAATGTATTTATTCAGATGTTAGGGAGATAATTACCACAACTACACTAGTAAGAAATTATATGTGCACTATCCAGAATGATGTCAATTTATAACTATTTTTTAATATTAGTGTTTAAGGAACTTAGTTTTTAAGGTATAATGGTATATTATCTGGTTTACTTACATTAAATCGGGAGCCAAGAAGTCAGTTCAACCATACCAGGGATGTGACAGCAAGCACATTCCTTACCCATTTGTGACCTTGGTTTCGTCCTCTACAAAATGAAGGTGCTCATTCCACCTGTCGTTTACACACATTCATGCATTTGCTCAGTCTTTTCATCTCACCTGGCTTTCCAATGTGTCCCTTAACTCACTGGAATTTTAGTTTCTTATATAAGGTCTTCTTTCTTACGTAGCACCCGGCCAGTTTCCTATAGAATGAAAATGAATTTTAAAAATTAATATTATTATTTTTAAAAAGTTACATTATTTATTTACAAGTTTTTCTTATATCCCCCTAATAGTGCTTTTGTGATTTTCCTACATGACAATATATTGCTTGTGACTTCTCAGTGGAAACTTTCATCTTAAACTAGCCGTTGGGAAATGATGTAATGGTATTATATCATCACTGAATAAACAAATTTTGCCTGAACTTAAAAAAATTTTTTATAAGCTGCATCATATACCCCGACCGAGTGATCCTTATTTCAAAATGCAAAGGGACTTGTATTTTAAAAGTGAAAACTTATTTTAACTCCTCATAGCGCACATATTGAACGTCTAAATTATGTGTTTTCAAATCTTGTGCCAGGAAAATTTATACAGCTAAATTTCTCCTCCTGAAAAGCTGATCTTAATTTGCATTGGATTTCAATGACTTCCTTAAGCAAATACCTGGAGGTCCTCCAGCGTAATGGAAATGTGGGTCCACAGACACAATTCTTAAGAACAGTGTGCTCTTTGGCAGTTTTGAAAAGGTTGCATGTTGGCCGTCTTCCAGCCTCCTGCTGTTTACACTGTTATTCCCAGACAGGGAGTGCTAGCAAGGTACACAGTATGCCCTTGCTTTGGCAAAAGGATACAGCCCAGATACTGCTGAAAACTGGAATTTTGTACAGTGGCGTCGTTCCATTGTCATGATGAGTCATGCTCATGACTTATGAGGCGCCTAAACCCTAAGGCTTTGGACCTCCGCCAAGTCTCCGAGCCCTGACATGGCACTCCCTCCAGAACTACTCAGCGGTCTAGATTCTAGACTATGACAAGAATGGAAGAGAAGAGCATATCCCAGATGCTGCTGTGCCACTCTGCGCCTATTTTAGGAGCTTAGATCTAAGGATTTCTTAATTTTCCCTCTACCCCTATAAAAAGCCAACAAAAAAGTTGGCGTTAATCCAAAGGAAAGCAATCATGGGTAGTAGATTTAGGAAAATGATAAGTTAAAAGGCTAACTACTCAACAGTGTAAAAAAAGGGGAAATGAAGTGATGCTTACTATACGTCTAGAAAATATTAAATGATGCAGAATAATAGAAAAGTCAAATAGAGTAAAAGAGCACGCCAAGAGAGAAGGAAACCGACATATAAACAGGTTAGATTCTGGACGAGGATTTGTCAGTTCCCACATGCTGTGTCCCATGGCCTTCTAGGGATGTTCTAGAAACTTCAAAGTGCTTTGTAAAATTTTCCATAGTGTGAACAAAATCATTTCTGTTAGAAATGCAGTTACATGATATTACAATGTAAACATTTAGGTGAGTAGTCTTGACAAAATGGGGTATAGTTGCTCTAAGGAAAAGAAGAAAGCATGTTACAATGTCCAAACAATATTAAAGAAAAAGCAGACCCTTACAAGGATAGGCAAGAAATTTGCTGTGTGAGTATGAGTCAAAGCTTAGAGAAATAAAAAGGTTTCCTCAAAGGTACAGTCCAGAAAAGCAATCAAATAAATAATGTGGTGTCCATAGATGCTTTTCTAAATTCTGTGGCACCTTGTTACAATGTTTTTATTGTAAGTCTTACTAATTTGTTTTGAGACTTCCCATTGTTCCAAATTCTCAGCAACATTTGTATTCAAAATACAATTAAGGTGCCAGTTCATGACACCTTTAATTTGGTGTCCCAAATACAGAAAGGATGTAACCCCATGACCTAGCAGAACAGCTTTAATTCAGAGTAGAAAAATTAAGCATCATGCTAGCCCGAGTTTTTGATACACGCCTCCAAGAGGACCAGGCCACCATGATTTTCAGCAAAATTATTGACATGTTGAAGTAAAAGGCAGAATGTCACTATGTCACCCAGAGAGAGTGCAGTGGCATCATAGCTCACTATAACCTCAAACTCCTGGCCTCCTGACTCAGCCTTCCCAGGAGCTGGGACTATAAGTGCACATCACCATGCCCTGGTAATTTTTCCTTTTATTTATTTATTTATTTATTTTTTGTAGAGATGGGGTCTCACTCATGCTCAGGTTCGTCTCAACATCCTGACCTTAAGCAATCCTCCCGCCTGGGCCTCCAGAAGGCTAGGATTATAGGCTGAGCCACCACTAGCAACTAAATAATAATTTTTTTTAATTTAAAAAAGAGTCTGAGAGTCTTTCACCTCCTTGGCAGATGGAGAAGACAGAAGCAGTGCTGGGTGAGTTTCCCTGTCCCTGTCCCACTGTGTTATGTCTCCTATTTGACTCGTGGACAACAAAAGATTCAGTCTCAGCCTAAAAATGCCAAAAAGCAAGCTGGACAAAAGGAGAAACAAAGACATGACAAAAAGGCTGCTGCCAAAGCTGCCTTAATATAAATCTCCACGCTGCCTGCAGGACCCATGTTCAGGTCCCAAAACCTTGAAGCATCACTTGGACAGCAGGGAACCTTAGACTCCATCTCCTCCAGAATTGGCCGTTGTTCAGGCATAACTTGGTTTACAGGTAAATTCATGACACCTTTAATTTATCTACTGTCTCAGACCTCAGGAAGCCAACCTGCAGCTGCTTTTCTAACAAGCTGCTGATTACGAAGTAAAAGGGCCACAGAAACACTCGTTTCTTTACTGTTCCCTAAAGGGCTTTAGGCAAAGACAAGTCTGTGTAAATATATAGTTGACTCTGATATGGATGTTTGAAAATCAGTCCATTCTTGCTATAATTTGTTTTTACAATTGTAATTGTAGTGGTGTTCATATTATGTAAAATAACTCATTTAGTAAAGTAATACTTTGAGGAGTTTACAATACCAAAAAAAAAAAAAAAAAAGGCTGAGGAAAATATGCTCTAAATTTATTTCTAACATTATGATCAATTTGACTGTGATTACCTGGAGAGGTTTTTTGTTGTTGTTGTTTGATTTGTTTTTGTTTTTGTTTTTAGACTGAGTCTATGTTGCCCTCAATAGAGTGCCATGGCATTCATCATAGCTCACAGCAACCTAAAACTCTTGGGTTCAAGCAATCCTCTTGCCTCAGCCTCCCAAGTAGCTGGGACTACAGGAGCCCTCTACAATGCCCAGATGATTTTAGAGAAAGGGTTCTGCTCTTGCTCAGGCTGATCTTGAACTTGTAAGCTCAAGCAATCCACCTTCCTCGGCCTCCCAGAGTGCTGGGATTACAGGTGAGAGCCACCATGCTGGGCCAGTTTTTTTTTTTTTTTTAACACATCATGCAATAATAATCAAATGAAATTTAAAGCATCTGTAGACTCTATGTCCCAGGTTATTACCCATAAAAATAGGAGTAAGCCTATGTACTACAACTTTTTTCCTTGTTATTCAAAGATAATTTAAATTTTTGATTAAAAAATGCCTAATGTCAAGTTAGGCATTAACTTTTAAGGTATTGAAATTTAACATTATATGAAGATTCATACTATAATTAACAGAATAATAAAGTACATGTCTTAAGGAAGCAAATAGATTATGCTATATAAGATCAGGTGATAAAAGAAAGTTTTATTTCATTTACTCATGTAAGTTTTCTTATTGTAAATCTAATTTTTAAGGAGAATTTTGCCTGAAGGAGAAAATAAATGTAATTAAATGGCAAATCTGAGCTATCCCATGAATCAATACAGATTGATCATACTTGTTTAATTTGATTATATTCTAGACTACTTTTTAATTATTAATATTGTAAAACTCATATTCCAAATGATGAAATGAAGTTTTATAATATTGCTACCCTAAATGAATTTTTTATAAATACTCAATACTTAATGAGATTTCAAGTAAGAAAAAATATATAAGGGAAATGATAGGACTAGCTGTTCCATTGAGAATTATACATCATCTAATTTGGATAATACAGCTTTAATTTGTTCCAATATTCACTTATATATTAGACAGAACAGCTAGTTAATTTAATTTCTGTTATAATTCATTTGCTTCCTGGTTATAATTTTTATCTGGCTGTTGTTTATCATTTAATACCATGGAAATATTTAATTCTTAACATAAATGTAAAAAAAAATGATTGCTCAAATATTTCCTCTTTATGAAACAAAAACAATCGTTCCCAGTATTTGGATTCTTCTCATATGATTGTAGCTCTCAAGAAATTAGATTATCATTTTAGATTTCTCTAAAAGCTCCAAAGAACATAAAATTGGTCAAAATCATTTCATTCCGATTCTACAATTCTAGGTCTATAATTATGTTCTCATTGTATTTTATGTCATTTAGTCATGACATAAAGTCAAGGCAACCCATTCATGAAAGTCACATCCTCTTCTTGACCAAAGTAGCCCTTTCTCAGCAACAATACAGTTCTTTTTTTTCCTTTACTATTTGCAAGTCTTTTATGAAATTCTGGCACTTTTTATAACCAAATCCTTGAAGAATAAAGTCCTACATCCTAGAAAGCATATAACAGTAAGTATAACATATCAAACATAATTGTTTGGAAAAACAACATTAAATGTATAGAAGTAGAGGCGAGCTTACCTGGATTTGTACTGAAATCACTGTGCTATATACAACTAGATCAAGTTATGAATGGGAGACTTTGAAATCTTAGCTTATTAGAAAGTGCATAGGAGACTTTTAAAGATATTTCCTATGGCTACTGACTTATAGGCTGGTATCTAATTTGTTGCACCGATAAAATCATGAGTGTCTATAAAGAATGGTTGTTGAGTAAAATAAAATGTGATTAACTATTATAATAATGTTCACTTAACAAATACTGGCTAGGACCTCCAATATAATGTTGACTAGAGATGTTGAGGGCGGACACCCTTACCTTATAATACTGGACATTTTAAAATTGAAAAGAAGGGACTAAATTTATAATAAGAGATAGATCCAAGAAAGGTAGTTATCATTTTGGTTTAAAAACTCATTTGTACTTTTTAAAACACTTTAAATAAAATACTGTATACAATATTTAACATTTTTTAAATTTTCAAGTTAAATTTTATTTTGAGATAATTGTAATTTCACATGCAGTTTTAAAAACTAATGCAAAGAGGTCCCATGTGCCCTTTAGCCAGTTTCCCTTAATGGTAACATCTTGCAAAACTAGAGTGAAGTACCGTAATTAGGACATGCACGTTGATACGGTCAATACACAGAACATTTCCATTGCCACATGGGTATATATTATGCTGAACTTTTACAGCATATTCCTTTCCACTCCACTCCCTTTCTAAGCCAAACCTTTTTCCAGAGTGTCTGTACCATTTTATATTCTCACCAGCAATGTGTGAGTGACTCAGCCTCTCCACGATTTCACCAATATTGTGTGTTGTCACTATTTTTAAATTTATTTTTATTAAGGTAAAATATACATATGCAATTTCTCCTCTTTGCCATTGATAAGTGGTATCAGTGATAATAAATACATTTAGATCCTTTTTTTTCCTGCAACCTTCCCTTTCCCCTGCCCCTTCCTGGACTCTAGGAATCACAGATCTACTTTGTGTGTTCACAAAGTTTACTTTTTTAGCTCCCGCGTAAGGGTGAGAATCTGCCACACTTGTCTTTCTGTGCCTTGCTTATTTCACTTAACATACTGGCCTCCAATTCCATCCATATGTGACTGCAAATGAAAAAATTTAATTCTTTGTTATGGATGAATGATATCCCATTGTGTATTTTACCATATTTTCTTTAGCCACTCATCCTTTGATGGACACTTAGGTTGATTCCATATTTGGGCCATTATGAATAGCACTATAATAAACATGGGAATACAGATATGTGTATCTCTTGATATTTGAGTAATTTCCTTTCTTTTGGATATATACCTCAGAGTGGACTTGCTAGATAATATGGTAGTTCTATTTTAGTTTTCGAGGAATCTCCATAGTGTTTTCCATAATGGCTGTACTAATTTACATTCTCACCAACAGTGTATGAGAGTTCCCTTTTCTCTACATCCTCTCAATTACTGTCTATCTTTTCTATATAAGCCACTTTAATTGGAGTAAGATGATAGATATTGTGGTTTTGAATTGCAATTCTATGATGGTTAGTGGTGTTGAGCATATTTTCATATACTTATTGGCCATTTGTGTCTTTTGATAAATGTCTGTGCAAAACTGTGCCCATTTTTAAATTATATACGTATTTGCTATTGAGTTGTTTGAGCTCCTCATATATTCTGGTTATGAGTCCTTTGTCTGATAGATAGTTTTTAAATATTTTCTTCCATTTTGTGAGCTGTCCATTCATTGTTGATCAGTTCCTGTTGTGTGCAGAAGCTTTCAAACTTCATGTAATGCCATTTTTCCTTTAGGTTGCCTATGCTTTTGAGGTCTTACACAAAATCTTTGCCCAGACCAATGTCCTGGAGCATTTTCCTCTAGTAGTTTCATAGTTTTTAGGTCTAACGCTGTCCTTTCTCTGTTGTATGTTCTTGCCACTTCTGTTGAAGATGAGTTAGTTGTATGCACATGGATTTATAATAGGGTTCTTTATTATGTTCTCTTGATCTATGTGTTTTTATGCCAGTACCAGGCTTTTTTAATTACTATAGCTTTATAGTAAAGTTTGAAGTCAAGCAGTATGATGCCTCCTGTTTTGTTCTTCTTGTTCAGTATTCCTTTGGCTAATCTGAATCTTTTTTAATTCCATATAAATTTTTGGATTTCTCTTTTGTATTTTTGTGAACCATGTCCTTAGTATTCTGATGTGAATTGCTTGGAGTCTGTAAATCGTCATTTTAACAATATTACTTTTTCCTATCCATGAACATGGAATATTCTTCCATTTTCTATGTCCTCTTCTAAAACTCATCAGAAAGAGGTTTATAGTTTTCCTTATATAAATCACTCACTTCTTTAGTTACATTGGTTACTAAATATTTTATATTTTTAATAGCTATTGTAAATGGAATTTTCTGTTTCTTTTCCAATTGTTTACTGTTAGCATATGTAAATGCTACTGATATTCATATGATTTTGTATCCTTCAACTTTATCAGTACTAGCAAGTTTTTTGCTAGAGTCTTTAGGTTTTTCTAGGTATAAGATCATGTTGTCTGTACACAAGCCTAATTTTTCTTCTTTCTCTTGCCTAATATCTATAGCCAGGTCTTCCAATTTTATTTTGAATAATAGTGGTGAAAATAACCATAATACTCTTATTTCAGTCCTTAGAGAAAAGGCCTTCAATTTTTTCCCCATTCACTATGATCTTAGGCATGCATTGTCATATATGACATTCCCTCATGCACCCTGCATATGGCATTAATTATTTTGAAGTGTGTTTCTTCTATACTCTTTTGATGAGGGATTTTATCATAAAGGTATGTTGAATTTTATCAAATGCTTCTTTTTTAACATCTATTGAAATAATCATATTGTTTTTGTTCTTGATTCTGTTAATGGGATATATTACATTTATTGATTTGTTTATGTTGAACAATCCTCTGGGATGAATCCCCTGTGATCTGAATGAATGAACTTTTCAATGTGCTGTTGAATTCACTTAGCTACTATTTTTTTTTTTTTTTTTTTTTTTTTTGCAGTTTTTGGCTGGGGCTGGGTTTGAACCTGCTACCTCTGGCATATGTGGCCGGCACCATATTCCTTTGAGCCACAAGCACCGTCCAGTTAGCTACTATTTTGCTGAGGATTTCTGCATCTATTTTTATCAATGATATTTGAACTATAGTTTTCTTTTCTTGTTTACTTGCCTGGCTTTGGTATTGGGTTAATACTGGCCTTATAAAATGAGTTTGGAAGTATTCCCTCCTCTTCAGATTTTTTTGAAAGTTTCAGTAGGATGGGTATTAGTTCTTTAAATGTTTGGTATAATTCAACAGTGAATCCTTTTTCCTGGCTTTTCTTTGACAAGAGATTTTTCATTACAGTTTTTATCTCATTACTAATTATTCATTTATTGTGATTTTCTACTCATTCAATCTTGGCAGGTTGCATATGCCCAAGGATTTATCTATTTTTTCTCTGTTTTGCAATTTGTCCGCATAGAGTTATACAAAATATTCTCTTAGAATTCTCTTTTTATTTCCAAGATCTCACTCATCATGTCTCCTTCATTTCTGATTTTATTTATTTATATCTTCTTTCTTTTTTTCTTAATTTAGCTAAAGATTTTTTGTTTTCACTTATCTTTACACAAAGCCAACTTTTCATTTCTTTGATATGTATTGCTTTTTTAGTCTCAGTTTAATTTATTTCTGTTCTGATCTTTATTATTTCTTTCCTTCTACTAACTTGGGGTTTGGTTTGTTCTTGCTTTTCTAGTTCCTTGGAGTATACAGTTAGGTTGTTTATTTGAAGTCTTTCTACTTTTCTGATACAGGCATTTATTGCTATAAACTTCCTTCTGAGTCTGCTTTGCCATGTCCCACAGATTTTGATTTGTTGCATTTTCAATTTCATTTGTTTCAATAAACTTTTTAATTCCCTTCCTAACTTTTTCATTGATCCATTGATTGTTCAGGATTATGTTCAATTTCCATATGTTTGTGTATTTTCTGAGTTTCCCCTTATTATTGACTTCAAGTTTTATTCCCTTGTAGTCAGAAAAGATGCTTGATATAATTTCTGTGTTTTGAATTTGTACAGACTTGTTTTGTGGTCTAAGATATATCCTATTCTGAAGAATTCTTGATACAATTTCTGTGTTTTCGAATTTGTATCGGCTTATTTTGTGGTCTAAGACATACCCATTCTTCAGCAGTTAGGTAAAATAGTCAATAAATGTCAGTTAGGCCTATTAGATCAAGTATATGGTTTAACTCTGTTATTTCTTTGTTGGTTTTTCTGCCTGGATGATCTATCAATTGCCAAGAGTGGTGTGTTAAGGTCCCTGACCTTGTTGTATTGCAGTCTATTTCCTCATTGGGATCTATTAATGCCTGCTTTGTATACTGGGGAGCTCTGGTGCTGGGAGCAAGATACTATGATTGTTAGATCCTCTTGTTTAATTGACCCCTTTCAGATTATGTAGTGATCCTCCTTGTCTTTTTTTCTACAATCTTTTGTTTGTGGTCTATTTTATCTGATGTAAGTATTGTTGCTTTCATTGCTTTTTTGATTTCCAGGTGCACGAACAATAGTTAACATTTCTGATCCTCTTGATTTCTTCATGATGATAAGGATTTCTTTCTAGTATCATTTCTCTTCAACCTGGATTTTTTTTGTTTGCTTTTTGTTTTGTGCAAAGTCTTGCTGTATCATCCAGGTTGGAGTTTAATGGCTTGATTGTAGCTCACTGCAGCCTGAACTCCTTCCTGGGCTCAGCAATCCTCCTACTCAACCTCCTGAGTAGGTAGGACCACAAGTGCATGACACAACACCTGGTTAATTTTTAATTATTTTTTAGAGATGAGGTGTTACTATGTTCCCCAGGCTGCTTTCAAACTCCTGGCCTCAGGTAATCCTCCTGCCTTGGCCTCCTAAAATGCTGCACTTACAGGCATGAGCCATTGTGCCCAACTGCTGGAGAACTTTCCTTGGCACTGCTTATTGTATGGGTGAGTATGTGAAGTTTTCTCTTAGTTTTCTTTTATCTGAAATCCCTTTATCAACATTATGCTTAAAGAATATGTTCATTGTTCATTGTAATTCTAAGTTAACAGTTCTGGTTTAACACTTTAAAGATACTGCTACAGTATCTTTTGCTAAAAATAAATATAACATTTTTAGAGTAACCAGAGAAAAGGCCAAAGATACTGTAGCAGTATCTTTAAAGTGTTAAACCAGAACTGTTAACTAATAAGACGTCAGTAATCGTTTGAAGCAGTAAGATCCTATATGTAATGTGTGATTTTTCTCTGGTTACTCTAAAAATGTTATATTTATTTTCAGCAATGTGACATGACGGGCAGAGGTCGACTTTTCTTTATATTCATACTGCTTGATGTTTGCTAAAATCCAGGATTACTAAATTGGGGAAATTATTGGATATTATTTTCTTTAACATTTTTAACTCCATACTCTCTCTCCTCTCTCCTTCTGAAACACTAATTATGTGCATTTCAGATATTTTGCTATTGTTCCATGAGCTCTTGAGGCCTTTTCCTCTTTTTCCAGTTAAATAATTTGTATTTACCTGTCTTCATATTTTATTACCTCTTTCCTCTGCCATCTCCATTCTGCGGTTATGCCCATGCAGTGATTTTTAAATTTCATATCTTGTATTTTCCTTCCAGAATTTTTATTTAGTTCTGTTTTAGAGTATTTGTGCTTTTGCTGAAATTAAAAAAATTATCATCTGAAGATTTCCCTTTAACTCACAGAATATAATATTGGCTTTAAAATCCTTGTCTGCTAATTTCAACATTTAGGTTAGCTTTTAATTACTTTCTGTTGATTGCTTTGTCTTTTGAAAATGGGGCATATTTCTTGGATTTATATTAAGTAATTTTGGATTATATCCTGAACACTGGAAATAATGTGCTGTAGAAACTCTCCTTTCTTTATATTTCTCCAAATTGTTGATATGTTTTGCTTTAACATTTAACTTGGCTAGATTCAAACTATGAGTGCTGTCTCTTCATAGCAGCTTGCACCTCAGTTTAATTATTTTACCACTAGTTGCCCTATGCTTGTATGTTTCAGGGTCTGCCTGATATTTTAGTAGAATAATACATAAAATTTCTGCCTTACCCTTCTGACTTCCTATTCCTGGGATGTCTCTTTCACTTTCTCTCACCTGAGGTGGCCCTAACCTCCATCTTCCTCTGAATTTCCTACCAAGGCCACCACTACCTTGTGCAGCATAGACTATGACCTGTCTGTTCAGAGGTTAAAGCATATAAACAGGAGATTCATGATGCAGGAGCTACATCTTTCAAGCGTCCACTGTCCTCCAGAATATGCCTGCTTTTGTGCACTATCCAGAGCTTTTGGATACTTAGTATGTGAGTCTCTCTCTGTGCATATTGTTTTTATCTCTTTCACTTTTAGTTTTGGTTTTAATCCAGAGTTTACAGCTGTTGTATGAAGGTGGGTCAATCCCCTAAGAGATTACTTGGCCATGCAAGGCTAATTTGGTTTTCAGTTTTTGAAAATTTAAAAACGAATTCCAGGGTGGTGCCTGTGGCTCAAAGGAGTAGGGCACCATCCCCATATACTGGAGGTGGCAGGTTCAAACCTGGCCCCAGCCAAAAACTGCAAAAAATAAAATAAAATAAAATAAAAACGAATACCACTGTTAAGTCCCTAGAAGAAAGAGTTCAATTGCAGTGTCTTAAATGTCAACAAAAGTAGATATTTATTTAGAGAAGTTGTATTTTCTCGTAGCCTTTAGATAGGGGATAGATTCAAGTGATACAAGTAAACCCTCTAATTTTATTCATGTAGATGAAGAATTGAAGACCACATGACTGTGTGATTTAAACATTAGCATGTATTGGAATTAGCCAAAGTTTCCTGATGTTGCTTGTCCAGTAAGCATTATTTGGAACATATCCTAGGAATTGTACTTCATAACATATCACCTCATACCCACATATTATGAACTATCTTTCTGTTGGATATATTTAGGGCCTATTATTTTATGAACTGCTAAGAATCATTGAGTAGTTGATATATATGAGACAATACTTGTATAAGAGTAGCACCTCCACATTTGACAACCTCCCTACATTGACCATCTCCTTAAGTTGACCTAATTTTCATAGACTAGACATACATCACATGTACCTATCAGCACCTAGTACCTATCAGGCCTAGTTTCTTATGTTGACCATCTCCGTACATTGGCCAGTTTGTTACAGACCCTTTGGTGGCTCTACTGTATTTAGAATTATGGGAACTAATGTGTACAACAGCACATTCCAGAGTGCTTGGTATGAAGTGTTTAATAAATATTTTTTCTTCTTTCTCTTACTTCCCATCCTCATTATTAATTGCTCATACTCTCAGAATTCAGAGAAATAAAGGGAAAGTAGCACTTTTATTCCTTGTAGGAATCTTTTATTTCTGTTCTACTAAAATTTAAAGTCAAAATGTTTCTAGTTTTTCACCTATACATAGCTTTGCCTCTACTGATTTTTTAAAGAGGAACACAATACTAATCCACAGGTAGGAGAATTTTCTCCGTAAAGTAAAAAAAGTAAATATTTTTGTCTTCGTGAGCAACATTCTATTGTGTATTTTCCTTCTTTTTTTAATAGTCCCTTATATACAACTCACATGTATGAACAGAGGTGGTTATAAGTCCCTGAGTTACAAACATCTGACTGATGTAAGACTTGCACTTACAAATAGAGACTATTATAGGCAGTAGATAAATGTACCTATTCCAACTTGCATACGAATTCAACATAAGAACTAACCTATAGAACCTATCTTGTTCATAATCAAGGGACTGCCTGCAGTCTACCAACTTCTGTATATTAGAATTGCTACTGCAAAATGTTGATATAATAAGTACAAAAACACACTGTAAATCATGCTATTGATATGTGTGATTTTATTACTAATGGTAATAATTGCCCATTGTCATTTGGTGGGCAGCACAAAGGCTGAGGAAATTGAACATAAGCAAGGTAGATTTTGAAGAGAGGAATGAAGTAAGTAAATTCCAAGTCTTATTAGATTAATATGGTGGGAGATTCTATTTTCCATGTGGTAGTGTGTGACCCCAGCACTTATACCAGAGCAAGGTAAGGTAGAGGGATATTAACATGGACATTGATTATTTCACAATATTCTTCTAAAGCCACTCTTAATCTGGTTTCTTTGGTATCAGAGAAGAATGTTAAAAATCAACCATCTTAATCACTTCTGGCCAGAACCCTCTGTAAGTTGACTACCCAGGGGACTGTACAAACTAGGCAACATTCAGAGGTGGTCACCATAAGGAACTAGGACTACTGTACTGACACATACATAAGGCGCATGTGTGGTCTATGGAAATTAGATCAATATAAAGAGATGGTCCACGTAGGGAGGCGGTTAACTATGGAGGTTCTAGTGTAATTTGAGTTTAACTTAATTTTTCAGCAAACAATTGAATTTCTCTCTCAGTTCCTATTTTTAGCTTTTTTCGCAGTCTTTCCAATAAGTACTGTGAGTTTAAAAATAAATGATCACATGCCATGACTCTTCACTACTGCCCTTTAATGAACGCAAAAAATAAAAATGAAGCCTCAATTTTAAAATGCTTCCTTAATCATCATATTTTCCAGGACAAATGAAGAAGCTAGTTTTCTCAAGAATCTAGGGTTGTTTAATTCAAGTTCATCCCCAGCTATTTGTCACAGATAACACTAAAATTCATCCCAGTTTTATTAGTTTTTTCTATGAATTCAAAAATATTTTTCTTAAAATAATAATGTACCATATTTTCTAGAACAGGGGACTGAGAGGTCTTGCAGATCCGTGACTCACTATGGCAACTGGAGACCAGCAGATCATCTCTCCATATGCCTGTAGAATTTCATGCACAGATGCCATTTGAGGAACGCTGGAACTATGCCAGACAGTTTCCTAGGTGTGGAAAATCCTGTACTTTAGAACATTGTTGAGTTATGATTTCAGAATATTTCTTGGTTGTTCTGAAAGTTGGATGTATTTAAATAACAAAAATCATGCCTCATAGAACAAGCTGGATAATGGTGTTAAACATATTGACTAATTCTCTAACTTCACTTTTTGTTGAAAAGAGAGGGAGCCACTGAGTCAACTGATGAGGCCCAGGCCCACGTGGACATTAGGAGAGTTAAGGAAAGAAAAAGCTCTGAAACTCCCAGCTACAACCCACAGGCAGAATAGGGTAGTATCAACAGAATCTGTTAGTAGAATAACAGGATACAAATCAGAAGCACAATCTGAAAAATGTGTTTATGAGTCACGACCTACTTACATTTTTCATAGGAATTGCTGGTTTCTGTGACTAACCTTCAAACTTTTAAAACAGCTTGGAAACAAACGAAGCTACATTTCAAAATGGAAAAAATCAAAAGTAACTGGGTTAGCAAATCTTCTTGCTTATTTTGTAAGAAAACCATAAAAATTACTTCTATGAAATTGGGTTTACTTAAAAGAAAAAAACCCTACATACCGCAGAGTCATTTCATTCTTTCTCTTTCATTCTTTTCACCGTCTTACATCTGTCTCCATATCCTACAAATTCTATTTCTAGTAGTGACTATTTAATAAATGTTTATTGAGGACCTACAAAGTGTCAGGCCACAAGTCTACTAACCTGAGAGAATAAAAGAGAAAAATTCCCTATTCTCTTCTTCCCTGGAGATTAAAAATCTAAGGGGGGTGCAGAAGGCAGACAATTAACAACTAAAGAAATAAACTACACTATGTCAGTTTGGTGAGTACTACAAGGCAAAATAAAATACAATACAGACAGTGAGGTGAGAGGGATGAGGTGTCAGGTCATGGTGATATTATGTTTGTATGTATGTATTTGTGTATTTATCTTTGAGACAGAGTTTCACTCTGTGGCCCTGGGTTGGGTTGAGTGCCATGGCATTATAACTCACTGCAACCTCAAACTCTTAGGCTCAAGTGATCCTCTTCCCTCAGCCTCCTGAGTAGCTAGGGCTACAGGTGCCCCCCACAACGTCTGGCTAGTTTTCTATTTTTAGTAGAGATAGGGTCTCCTTCTTGTTCCGGCTGGTCTTGAACTCCTGAGCTCAAGGAATCTGCCTGCCTTTGCCTCCCAGAGTGGTAGGATTATAGGTGTGAGCCACCACACCCCAGTCTTGTGGAGATATTTTGTTAAGGTTATATAAGGAAGGGCTTTCAGACAAAAGATATATGAATTGATACCGGAAAAAGGGGGAGCAACCAGTGCATGTGACAAGGAACAAGAGACTTGCAGGTAGAAGAAACACAGATCAAGGCCCTGAGGTATCAGCATGAATAGTATATTTGAACAAGGGGCCAGTGAAAGTCTGTGGAATGCTAGGGAGTGGGGACTGAAGGGGCTCATGAGGGAAAAGGGGAACCATAGGAAAGCCCTGATGGAAGGCTTTGGATTTTACGCAGGAAGCCACTGTGCCCTCCTGCTCCCCTTCATGTCCCAACATAAGGACATATTGTAACAATAGGCTACAACTGCAGTCTTACTTCCTGAGTCTCCTTCTTCTAATGCAGCTTACTTTGCCATATATGAGATACTGATCTCATGACTCTCCTATTAAAAATATCCCACTATCTTTAATCAAAAGAAAAAACAAAACAACAACAACAAAATACCTGGTTAAATCATTTTCAAAGCAATTAAATCTAAATGGTCAGACTCTCTGAAGAAAATACAGGGTGTCCCCAAAATCAGCCCTAAACATACATAGAAAAAATGGGAAATTGTAACTAAAATGCACTTTTATTTCCGAAATGTTAAAATTTTACAAAGAGGTGGGCAGCGTGCAGAGAATGTTTTGGAAATATTCTGTAAAATTCCTATTACGATGACTTTAGTGGTAACTTTTGGGACATCCTGCAACTCCTACAAACACCAGGCAATGTAAAAGAGCTTAGTAATGGGGCCAATTACAGATGCTAGACAGAGCTCAGGTTTTAAGCAGGAGATACTGCAGCACTCTGAGATTAGCAACTATCGTTTGGTTTAGTTTGTTTTGATTAAGATAGTAGGGTATTTTTAATAAGAGAGACATGAGATTAGCTCTGGTTTTAAAAAAAATAGATAATGTGGCAAAGTAGAATACGCATTAAACAGAGACCCAGGAGGCGAGGCATGTAGTCATAGCCTACTGTCATATGTCACTATGTTGGGACATGAAGGGGGTGGGAGGGGGCACCAGTGGCTTCCTGTGTAAAAATCAAAGGTTTCCTTCAGGCCTTTCCTATGGTTCCTCCTTTTCCCCTCTATATCCTTTCATTCCCCACTCCCTGTCATAAAAATGGAGAGTTTTTATCTTCTGACATGTGTTGAATTCTGTATTTCTCCCAAAATATTTACATATTTACTAGTCAAATCCTAAGTACTTCGGAATGTGAGATTATTTGGAAATAGGGCTATTGCAGGCGTAACTAGTTTAAATGAGGTCATACTGGATTGGTGTGAGATTAATCCAATTTGGTTTCCTTATGAGATATACAGATATAGACACACAGAGAAAAGATGGCAGAGGTAAGAGTGATGCCTCCATAGCAGAGGAACCCTAAGGTTGCTAGCAAATACCCAAATCAAGAGAGGTTCTACTGTATGGCTTTCAAAGGGAACATGGCCCTACCAACAACCTTGATTTCAGACTTGTCACCTCCAGAACTATAGGACAATAAAGTTTTGTTGTTTTATTTAAGGCATCCAGTTTATGGTACTTTGTTACAACAATCCTAGGAAACTAATACACCTCCCTTTGGCCCAAAGGGGGAACTTTCAGAAACCAGAGATAGGAGCATCTATGGCCTTCAGTAGTGGCCACAGACACCAGAGAGATAGAGAGCTGAAAAAGTAAATACCCTCAATCCTCTGATTACCTGTTCACTGGTCATTGCCTTCCAATTGGTTGAACTGAATTGGAAGATAAGAGTGTAAGTGAACCATCATGTGTGCCCCTCCAGGTCAGCCTCCAGGAGCACAGAGGGTAGACAAGAGAAGAAATAGAATCGAGAAGGGCAGATGCAAGCACCCTGCGCTAAGTCCCTAAGCAATTTATGTCAGCTTGTCATTCCTGTCTCATCTCTCTCTGTCCTTTCTTCATGTATTGCTTATTCGCATATAGTCCACGTTCTAAAATACTTACAATCTCTACCACCTGCTCCATCCATAAAAATCTAACTCATCTTTCGTGATCCTTTCTATGATCCACTTAGGCAGAAATCACCCCTGCATTGCAACTCCCATTGTCCTGAGTCTATAATTCCATGATTACATCTACCATAATCTGTCTTATATTATAGCCAGACATCTATCTTCTCTATTTAATTGCAACATTCGTCAGGGCTTGGATTGAGTTGTATTTACTATTGACAAGCCCTATGTGTAGCACAACAAGGCACACAAAGTAGCGATTAATATATATTGGTTAAATAGAAAATTATAATTTTAGTATTGAAATGAACCCTAGAATCATCCAGTCCAATCTGCTCAATGTATAGAAGTAAAAACTAAGGCCCAGAAAAGTGCTGGCACATGGACAATTAAAGGAAAAATAGGACTAGGATACAGATATTTATTTGTCCAGTGTGATGTGTGCATCTTTCCCATACAATAATAAAACAAACGTCTCAGAAATGTAGCTCCAAAGTCTTGTAAAAATGAGACAATGTAAGTGAGTAGGAATATGTGAATAAAAATGTTTTTAAAATACTCGAGAAACTGCATATTGAGAAATTTTTAGAACTATTTGAGAAAATATTTTGAGCTTTATTGATACCACAACTTTTGAGAAACAGCTTGTGGTATTTAATATCCCCCAAAGGCAGCTGGGTTCTCCCATTCCAAGTTGGTAGCAGTGTGTTAAGAGATAAATGGATAAAATTGTTTGCCATAATTATAAAATAAATGCAACTCAATGGTTTAAGCTATCAGTTTGGAAACATTCAGAATTCTCTCACCCTCTTGTTAGATTTTTGTCAAACAAAATGTCCAAACCAATTTCAAGTAGCCCATAAATCACAATGGCCAGTTTCTTATCTATATTATCTGAGAGAATAAACTTTCTAGATTAACAAGAATAAGCAATGCATTTTACTTTTATTTTTATTTAGTTTTTTGCAGTTTTTGGCCAGGGCCAGATTTGAACCTGCCATCTCTGGTACATGGGGCCAATGCCCTACTCCTTGAGCCACAAGAGCCGCCCTGCATTTTATTTTATTTTATATTGAATTTATCTTATTCTTACATTGGTATATACAATGACTTCTCAATGACATCCTTCTGGCTGGGTAACATGAGGCAAGTGAAAACCTATACAAGTTAATGATTTTCCATTTTTTGCAGTGGTATAGTTCAGGAGGTTCCCAAGACTATCCTCAATTTCAATAATTCTATGTAAGAACACATGGTACTCATTAAAACTCTCTACTCACAATTATAGTTTATTATAGTGAGAAGACACAGATTAAAATCAACAACAGGCAAAGTGATAAAATGTGGGGTCCCGAAAAGAACAAGCACTGGGATACCAGTGGTCCTCTCCCAGTGAGTGGTACAGACAATATTTCTCCCAGCATGATCCCACTATCTTAATCAAAAGAAACAAAACAAAACAACAACAACAACAAAACACTGCTCTAACTATTTTCAAGGGAATTAAATCTATGTAGTCAGAATCTCAGAAGTACAGGGTTCTCATCAAGAGTCAGTAATGTAGACATGGTTGGCCACCCACATAGTTGACCTTAGTTTCAAACACCCCCAGAGATCAAGCTGATCCTGCATGACTGAAGACCCCATCATAAATCACACTGTTAGCACAGAGTGCATGACTTGGCTCAGGGACCCCAAGTAAACAAAGACACTTATCTGGACACATGGAATTTGCCATCCAGAAACTGGGGGCAAAGTCCAAACTTTTCTCTAGTCAAGGCTAATTCTTTACTAGACAAGTGTGTCTTGTAAATTTAAAGTATAAATTTCTGGAGAAGAGGGTGTTTATCTTGTTTCTAGCCCCTACCTGAGGTTTCCTCCCTGAGGGTTCCAAAGTTTCTTGATTTATGATGCCCTTGTGCCTCAGTTATTTTTCATGCCGCTCTTTAAGCAAAAAGAAATTCCTAATAGTAATTGGATCAAAACAACTTAACAGTAGTAGTTTACATGATATCCAACAGGTGACACTGTGATTCCCTCAAGAATTTTTAATGTCCCATGGGAGACTTTTAAGCCCTTAGGAGCTTGCTACAGTACTTCAGGGTACTTTCTACATAATTTGGAAACTTCAGTTCCATACAATGCTTGAGTCACTAAATATTAGCATTCTTTTAGTTTCTTTCACATAAAAATGCTTAGTTGGGATCTAAAGTTGTGCACGATGTACCAAGTCTATTTCTCTGATCATTGAGATGAAACTTTCACTCTTAAAAACAATCCTCTTTTTCCTTCTTGTTCATTATAAAAGAAGATATAGGGAAACAATATTGTCAATTTGCAAGTATCCACTATGATCAAGTTTAATTCAAAAGGTAAATAGGAAATTCAGAAAAGACGTAGAAGGGAAGCTGTCAGATCCATCACCCCCTGAGGAGCAGAGAGCCTTACCATGTGATGCTAACTTGAAAATGTACAGAGGGGAGCTGATAGTTAATATTTGATTTTGCCCTTTGTTTTTAAAAGAGTTATGTCATATGTAGTCTTTCTTAATTCTAAAGCATCTCCTTAAAATTATTAAGGCAGTGGATCCTTCATACCCACACCATCGATGGGATTATGAATTGACGCTAAGTTTCTGTGATAATGTGTGCCAAAGCTTTGAAAATAAGTCTACCATTTTCCACATCAATTTAATTTTTAGGATTATATCTTATGGTAGATTAGAAATATACATGAGGGTTATATAGATATATTGTATTGTTTGGGATTCATTGAGGGTATAAAGAATTAGTTTAAACTGATTGCATTTGTTAGATAAAGTCCCTTTTATAATCGTGTCCTACGTCTAAGAGGTGTGCAATACATCCTGACACACCCCCATCCTCCTCCCTTCTCCTCCACTCCCTCAAGAGGGTTATGTTAATCTAATACATATTAGCACATACTAAGTGTTATATATTTTATTAAAATCATAAATTTTTAGGACTACTATATCTTATGGTAGATTAGAAATATACGAGAGGGCTATACACATTTTTTTTTATTGTTTGGGATTCATTGAGGGTACAAAGAATGAGGTTACACTGATTGCATTTGTTAAAGTCCCTATTATAATTGTGTCTGCCCTCAAGAGGAGTGCCATACATCATGACCCCCCCCACTCCCTCATGAGGGTTATGTTAATCTAATACATATCAGCACATACTAAGTGTTATAAATTTTATTAAAATCACAAATTATCTTTAATACAATGAAATTGGTCAAATAAATCATGACATATTTATATAGTAAAATAATAATATAGGACCATAAAGCATGATGAAGATGTATTAATAGCATGAGCAGTGTTCAGGATATATTATTAACAAAGGCAGAAAAGCAGAAAAAAAAGCATTACTATTTTATATACATGTTGTGCACACAGATACAAACACTAGGATGAAATATACTGATGTTTTAACGTGATTATTTGAAGTAGGGAGAGGTAAAGTTTTTTCTTCCCTGGCTTCTTCCTAATTTATTTCCCCCTTTTTCCTTTTCCCCTCTTCTTCCTCTTCCTTCTTGGTCTCTTCTGTTTTCCAAAAATTGGGGCTTTTTTGATTTTTAAAACTTGAACAAATCACACTGTTTTGTTTTATTTTTAACTATGTTTCCTAAAAGTCAGCTACTTGGATTGTCCTCCTGAATCAGGTGGAAAAAGAAAGTGAAAAAGTTGTGTTCCTCTATTTTCCACTTGATGCCCTTTTTCCTTCATGCTTCCAACTTCTCTTCCTCCCTGGGTGAAGAGTAAAAATACAGGAAAGGTATGACCAGCATGGTACTGTGCCTTTCAGAAGTAGACCTATTAAACCACTCTGTCCCCGTTCATTCCTCTTAGATGATGAATTTTGGGGTTTTTTTTTTTAGCTAAATGATTTCTGTTTCTTTTTACCTCTTTGGATCATTTGAGGAACCATTTGTTAGACAAGTATTTAGGTATTGCCATATGATTATTTCATGGTATTTAAATGTTACTGTATTTCTTTTCCACAACAATCAAGAAGAAATTAGTTTAAGCTTTAATATGTAAAACTAAAATGATTCCTAACTTTTTAAAATAAGGTGATCAATCAAGACTCTGTAATTATCTGATTAATGTCTGAATAAAAAAATTTGGAAAGTTCAAGATGGCTGATGACCAGCACTCACTCACATGACAGAGGAGGAACACAATAGCAAACAGGTAATGGTATGCTAAATATAATATCTAAGAAAGAACCCTGCAGTTCAGCAGGAATGTGGCAAGGATTATCTCAGGCATGGAAAGAGAGGGAAACAAGGAAGTTGGCCAGGGCAATCTTCAGGGAGCATGAAGACACTCTCCAGTGGGGGTTGGGTGTAGGCCCTACCAGGGACTCTACTAGTGAGCTCCTCAAGCTTTGCAAGCCCTGAGACTAAAAGAGGATGCTGCCTGGAGTCCATGCCACACAATTGCTCCACTGAGGGAGTTTTCCTAAGCATCCTGTCTAGGGCCCTGGGGAACCCTTGCTCCAGATACTATAGCCTATGGAAGTGTGTGTCATCAGGGGCCCTGAGGACAGGCTTGCTATGCTCAGAGCTGCCCTATAACCACCTGAGTGCACCATCCAGGGACTTGGGGATGGACTTGCCTAACCTGTTGTAGCTGGCATACACATGTACCATTAGAAGGGCTGACAACAGGTCTAACCTGTGTGCTACTTGTTATCAAAACTTGCTGTCTAGAGGGCCTGAGGATCAATCCATCTAGCTCACTGCACATGTACCTGCACATCCCTTCCTTGGGCCTGAGAAGACCAAGCCTGCTGGCACCCATGCACTTCAACCCAGGGCCTGAAGATTTATCAGCCCCATGCACCACAGTCTGACCCCAGGCAATACCAAGGGCCTGAGAACAGGACTGCACGGCTTGTTGCCACCTCCACCAGCACGCATGTGTGTTGTTAGGAACCTGCAGATCCTGGCTGCCACTGCTGACCTCTGCACACTCCTTCCCAATCCTCCCCAGGAGCTACCACCACTGCTAGCACCCATCCCCATGTGCCACTTAGGGACTGATGAATGTTGTCACTATTGCTAGAACCTGCATGTGCTTCTTGGGAGCTTGGGGGTTGGCCCCCAATGCTAACTGCCATCACCCACATGACATATGCCACCCAGGAACCCAAGGGCACACCCACCCATCCAACCAACCACTGCCACTACAAGAACTGAGCAAGCTGGCTGGAGGGCCAAGGGTCAGTGTGCCTGGACTTGCTACCACAAGTGCCAGCTAACACTGCCTGGGGGCTCAAGAACAAACATGCTTGTCCCCCTGCCACCATCACTGAGGCCTGCTGATGTGCGAACCTGGCATTGCCATCCCAGCAAAATCTCAACACAGCCTTCACTAACATTGTAATGTAAGCCAATGAGGAACTCAAAGATGCAACTGACATTGATTATAGCCAAAGGAATCATAGGAAGACTAAACTACTGGAAGCCCCAGATCAAACCCCACGTTACCCTACCCAACCAACACCATATGTGTCTATAGAAAAGAGTCTTTCCCTAGGAAAGCCAATGCAAAAAAATTGTAAGAGGCAATTATGCAGATATCAATGAAAAGACACAAGAACTATGAAAGAGTAAGGAAACATTACACTTCTAAAGGAACACAATAATTCTTTAGCCACTGATTCCAACATAAAGAAATCTATCAAATTCCTGAAAAATAATTCAAAATAATGGTATAAAAGCAGTTCAGGGAGACACAAGAGAACATATATATAAACAATACAAAGAAATCAGAAAAACAATCCCTGACCTACAAACACAACATACCAAAAACCTATGGGTTAAGGAAAAATGGTACCAAGAAGAAAATTTATATAAATAAATAGCTATATTGAAAAAGTAGAAAGATTTCAAATATAAAACCTAATAATTCACCTCAAGGAACTAGAAAAGCAGGAACAAGCCAAACCTAAAATTAGTAGAAGGAAAGAAATAATAAAGGTCAGCGCAGACATAGATGAAATAGAGTAAAAACAAAAAAAAAATAGGAAGGATCAATGAAATGAAAATTTGGTTTTCTGAAAAATAAACAGAATTGATAAACCATCATCTAGACTAACCAGAAAATGGGAGGGGGAGCCCCAAATACACACAATCAGAAACAAAATAGGAGACATGACAACTGATACCAAAGAAACACAAAGAATCAGTAAGTGTTACGAATAACATATGCTATCAAACTGGAAAACATGGAGGAAATGAATCAATTCTTGGACATATACGACCTGCTTAGATTAAACCAGGAAGTAACAGAAAACATGAATAGACTGAAATTGACTAACAAGATTAAACCAGTAATAAACTTTTTCCTAGCAAAGAAAAGTCCAAGACCAGAAGGCTTTACTGCTGAATTCTATTAAACTTATAAGAAGAATGAACATCAATTCTTTTCAAGTTATTCCAAAAAAACTCAAGAGGAGGGAACTCTTCCTACATCTTTCTATGAAGCCAGAATTACTCTGATACCAAAACCAGAAAAAGATAAAACAACAAAAGAAAGAGAACTATAGGCTAATATGAACATAAATGTAAAAGTCCTCAGTAAAATACTGGCAAACCAAATCCAACAAGACATCACGACATTTATCTCAGGGATACAAGGATGATTCAGCACAAACCAAATCAACAAACGTTACGTATCACTTCAACAGAATTAAGGACAAAGCATATGATCATCTCAATAGATGCATAAAATACATTTGATAAAATTCAACATCCTTTCATGTTAAAGGATGTAAAATTCTCAACAAATTAGGCATAGCAGGAAAGTACCTCAACATAATAAAGGCCACATGTGACAAATCCACAGCTAACATTATACTGAATAGGTAAAATCTGAGTAACTCTCCTTTAAGAATTGGAGAAAGACAGGGATGCTCACTTTCACCACTTTCATTCAACACACTACTAGAAGTCCTAGCCAGAGCAATCAGGCAAAAGAAAAAAATAAAGGGCATCCAACTTGGAAAAAAAGGAAGTCAAATCGTTGCTCTTTGTAGATGACATGATCTTATACATAGATAAACCTAAAAACTACCCCCCAAAACCCCTCTGACATCTGGCAAATATATTCAGTAAAGTTGCAGGATACAAAATCAATATATGAGTTTGGACAATTAAGTTCACAAACTCATCTTAGAAAAAGTGCTATATACCTCATTACTGATTCTCACCACGGTCACCTTTGACCTACTCCCCTTGGGAAGCTATGCACTGACTCCAGCACCTAGTCTACCTTTCAAAGCACTTTTTGCAGGCTGAGTTTGTGAACTAAGTTGTTGGACCTCATATGATGACAGCTCAGATGGCCAGCAAAAAAGTTCCAAAAATGCTTTGAAGGGTTGACTAGATGCTGGCTTTGGTGTGTAACTTCCCAAGGAGAGTACTTTGAAAATGACCATAGTGATATTCAGCAATGAGGTATGTAGCACTTTTTCTAGAATGAGTTCATGAACTTAATTGTCAGACCTCACACAAAAATCAGTAGTGTTTCTATATCCTAATAATGAAATAGCTGAGAAAGAAATCAAGAAGGCAATTAATTTACAATAGCTTAAAAAAAAACCTACAAATAAATTTAACCAAAAAGGTGAAAGACCTCTAACAAAACTACAAGAAATTGAAGAGGACACAAACCCAAGGACAGACATCCCATGCTGATGGATTGAAAGAATGAATATTGTTAAAATGACCATATTACCCAAAGTCATATCACAGATTCAATGCAATTGCTATCAAAATACAATGTCATTTTTAACAGAAATAGAAAAATATTTCTCAAATTCATAGAAAAGAGCCAGAGTAGGCAAACCAATATTAAGCAAAAAGAACAAAGCTAGAAGCATCATAATACCTGATTTCAAATTATACTACAAAGCTATAGTAACCAAAACAGCATGGTATTTTTTATATTAATAAAAACAGTCACACAGACCAATGGAACAGAATAGGGAACTTACAAGAAATCCAGGTATTTACAACTGATTTTCAACAAAGGTGCTAGCTACACACTTTAGGGAAAGGATATCCTCTTCTATAAATAGTGCTGGGAAACTGAAAATTCATATGCAAAGGAATGAAATTAGATTCATATGTGGGAAGTAGAGAACAGAGAACAAATATTACAGGTTCTCACTCATATGTTAATTTCATGGAGGTAGAGAACAGAGTGATAGAGAGTTTGGAAAGGGTCAGGAATCGGGGCAGGTGAAAAGAAACTGGTTATTGAGTACAAAGGCAGTACAATAGGGTGCCTATAGTTAAGAACAATACACTGTATACAGTATTTCAAAATAGCTATGAGATGATTTGAAACATTCCCAACACAAAGAACTAATCAACATTTGAGGTGATAAATATGCTATGACTTTGATTTGATCATTGCACACTGTATGCATGTATCAAAATATCCCATAGACCCCATAAATATGAACAAACATTATGTATTAATAAAAAATAAAGAAAATTTCATGAGAGCCAAAATCAAGTCATGTTTAAAGGCCAGGATAAGAAAGGTGTCAATTTGAAAAATGACATTCTAAAACTGACACAGCCTTCTGATAATGAAGTCTGGGTGTTAAGGATGTTTCTCAGTTCTCCTGTTGTATTAACTGCTGTATATGCCCCGGCAGGGGTCCTCCTCAAACATTTTAAACAGGGAGCCAGTTCACTGTCCCTCAGACCATTGGAGGGCCGGACTGCAGCCCCAGGACAAGTCAGCTGCTAAGTAGGACAGGCAGCAGCAGCAAAAACACCTGGTAGGCGGGATAAATGTCCTAGGCAGGCTGCATGTGGCCCCTGGGCCTTAGTTTGAGGATGCCTGGTTCTGACATGGAGCAGAAGGTTTGTGTTTTGAGAATATTAAGCTTGTGGTAGATAAGCAGAATTTTTGCTACAGTAACTATGTTTTCAATTGATCTCTCACACGCACACAAAAAAATGTATCCCATCAATGCAATGATCACTGGTGCTTCATGAACTTCAGGGAAAACTGATGGTGGGACCACCATTTTAACTTGCATTTTAGCTCATTTTTATGCTGCTTTTTTTTTTTTTAAGTCTAGACTCAATACCCAGGGTACTGGGCCCAGGATTCAGGCAAGTTTGGGACGATCAGGAGAGTTGATATAGGGAATGAAATGTTGTTTATGAAAAAAACATTTTTCATAAACAACATATAAATCCCCTAGGGAAGAAGTCATGGCAAGGGAAAGGCTGTAGTATAAGTGGGAGAGGTAAGAGCAACCTTTAGGAGTCCCGACAGTGCTGTCTAGCTGATTAGGTATCAAGGACAGCCACCATCAGTGACCTGGAATCTAATGAATAAGTAGCAAAATGGTGGATACCAAAAGACCAAGTTCTCAAAACATGAGTGACAGGTTTGTGTGAGGTGTGGTTCCCAAAGCTATGGCAGGAGTTTGAGCTGTTTTGATTCCTATAGATGTTATAGAGGTATCCATTATTGTTACTCTGGTTTTATTATCAACCTGTTGTCACCTGAAAAACAGATTACTTCTGTATCTCTGGAAATACTAGGGGTGTAGTTATCAGATGGCACACACAAGTGGGCTTCCTGTCTCTGTCTTGAAAACAATACGTCCTAAAAGTATCATTTGGTGAAAACAGCAGTTATCAAGAAATCATTTAGTCAAGATGGAAAAAAAAAAATCCCTGAATAGCACTTAATCTTCCAAGTAAGAATTCTCCATTCTTAAGTCAGATTGATAAATGATGTGGCATTTAGACTGATCAAATTCAGTTCCACTGCAATTGTGTATCAGACAGATAAACATGATAAAAATATGCTTTGGTGTTTCACTGCTTTCTTATCTTGAACAGCTAAGTCACCTTTACAGCAATTGTATCTAATAGAAAATATTTTAGAACAACCTTATAACAACTTCAAGATAAAAAATAATTCTACACACTTCACAGCTCCTTCCTATTACATGAATGTGTAAATTAAATTCCCTCTCAGAAGAAAAAAAACAAGGCTTGGCTTCCCAAAAATGTTTTCTTTGGCTTTAGGGAACTAAAACACACCAGTGTCTCGGTGACTAATACTTCCTGTAAAATAAAGATAGATCAACACATAATTAAGGTCTGGCTCAAATATAATTGTCTTAGAAACGGTTTAGGGGGTAAATATGTTTATGCTAATGAAACTTCTCATGATTTCCACTGATGATCCATTTTATTAATTAGGCCAGTCCATCCTATTACCTTGCGCTACCTATTTGGGAATATTTAAAAGAAAGAAAAACTTCCTGGAGCGCACACTGAAGGGGAAAAAAAGGAATGAATCTTTAATTATTTATCCGGTCTTACAAGGATTTGAGTCGAAGGAGCAGATTGAAAGTGCTTTTTGGATTAGTTGTGGTTTTCAAAGATCCTTCCTAACCCCAGAAAACAGACTCGTCTATACTGTACAGCATTTTGAACTGGTAACCCCTAGCATTATTTCTCTGAACTGGACTTCCTAGGTAGCCAGCGCTTTCTCGTTCAGCCTGGAGTGACTTCTGCAGGAAGTTTTACTGCGTAGCCCGAAGAGGAGCCTGCCTGCTCTGTGGGGTTTTGTTGGGGCCAAGCGTGAACTTGGGCCGGGGAGCGCATCTCGGCTCTTAGATCACACCCACTCGGGGTGTGAGTGTGTGCGCGGTGCCTGCGCGTGTACGTGTGGGGAGGTGTGCGCCAAAGGGGTGGGGTGCGGGGCAGCGGCGAGGGCGCTAGGTGAAGCGCGAGGACCGGGAGGTCGCCCGCTCGCTTTCTCCCCCCGGGCCCAGGCGGCTCGCGGGCGCTCGGGCTGCACCTCCGGGTGCGCGCCGCACAGGCGGCGCCCCAGACCCCCGACCCTCGGATCACCGCCTTCCAGCCGCCCGTCCCGCACCCGGGACCAGCGATGGCGCGGGACTGACGGCCGCCTCCCGCCCGAACCCCTCCGCCCCGCCCGGGGCTCCAGGGGCCGCGGCACCGCCCCGACCTGCATGTGGGGCGGGCGCACCCGCGTCCGGAGCCAGCGGCCCTCGGCGCCCCAGAGGCGGTGGCCGGCCGCGCCGGAGAACCAGGAGGAGGAGCGGTGGGCCGGGCCGGGCTGCCCGCGCGCCGCGGCCCGGGAGCACGGGCTCCCCGGAGGGAGCGTGGGGCGTCCCGGTCCGGGAGGAGGGACCCGGAAGCAGAAGCGGAGCCGCGAGTCGAGCCGAGCCGCTGCCCCCGCTGCCCGCCGGCGCCGGGTGGGGGTCCCGGCGGCTGGATGGGCAGCGGCGGCGCGGGCCGCGGGCGGCGATGGGCGAGGAGCAGAGCACGGTGAGCGGCGGCGGCGGGCCCCCGGAGTCGCGGGCCCCGGCCGGTGTCGCCGCGGGCCACCCCGAGCCTCCGAGGCCGCGGGAGGACAGCACCGGCGCGCCCGGGCCGCGCGCCGCCCCTGCCGAGCCGAGCGACGGTGGCTGCGGAAGCGACTCGGGCTGCGCAGACGCGAGCGCCCCGGAGCCCGCAAGGAGCCGGGCGGGCCCGGGCTGGAGGAAGAGCCGAGCACCGGGGCAGCCCGCGGGACTGGCACTCAACGGGCCTCTCAACCCCCAGACTTTGCAACTGCAGCTGGAGCAGGAGGTGGAGGAGGAGGAAGCTGGGGACCGAAAGGAGGGAGGGGATGAACAGCAGGAGGCGCTCCCCTGCGAGCAGCCGGAGCCCGGGACCCGCGCGGGGGCTCCCGATGGACTGGTCCTGGACCTGCTGGGGCAGCGGCGCCCGCCCCCCGCCAGGAGACAAGTCTTCTGCTCCGTGTACTGCGTGGAGAGCGACCTGCCTGAGGCTTCCCCCGCGGAGCAGCGCCAGTCGCCCGGGTCGCCACCTCGGGCTTCATCGGTGCCGAACCCTCCCAGCACCCCTTCTTCTTTCCCCAGCCCCCGGCTGTCCCTTCCAGCGGACCCCCTCTCCCCCGACGGCGGCAGCATCGAGCTGGAGTTCTACCTGGCGCCCGAGCCATTCTCCATGCCCAGCCTGTTGGGAGCTCCACCCTACTCTGGCCTGGGCGGGGTGGGGGATCCCTATGCGCCCCTCATGGTGCTGATGTGCCGGGTGTGCCTGGAAGACAAGCCCATCAAACCCCTGCCCTGCTGCAAGAAGGCCGTGTGCGACGAGTGCCTCAAAGTCTACCTGAGCTCCCAGGTAACTCCCCCCTACCCCTGCCCCGTACCCCCTTCGGTTCCCGGTTCATCATTCCACATCACTGTCCAGGAGCGCGTCCAGCTCTCGGTGAGGTGCTGCTCTTGAGCTCCCTGCTCACTGGAAGAGAGACCCAGACACACCGAGCACCTCTATCAGTTTCTCACAGCTCAGTGTTTTGTTACTCGTTTGGTGTGTTTTGTCCTCACTGTCCTCACTGATTTACTTGACTGGAATTTAACTCTGGTCCGAGCAGGGCTTTGGTTGGCAACTGCAGAAGGCACAAGGTACAATCAGTTGCCCTCTGCTTATTTTTCCTACCGGATTGCAAGCAAGAGCTTGCTGGAAAGGAGGAAGGCAGGAGACTGCCTCATCGGCCTGGTATCCCAGAGACTAACAAGCAGTGGGCATAAAATAAGTATTTATGAGCTTGTGGAGAGAAGGGTTGGAATAAATATTCCAGATCCAGGATACCAGAATTTTACATTTTGCCCCGTTTATTTATTCCAGAACAGTGTAAATTTTATTCCTTGGCCCTTGTCCACTTTTCAGTTTCTTTTTTTTTCCACAGTAACGATGAAGTACTTTTTTTCGCTGGAGTGTTAAGCGAGCACAGTACTTTATTTCTTTAAGAGGAAAACAAAACACAGAGTAAAGCAAAACGAAGATAGGCTAAGAGGTTTAACAAAACAAGCACTGGTGAAACTTTTTTCCTGGGCCTCTTGTTTGAAATGTTTTTTTCTTGGAAAGCCAGAGTGTGCCGCAGACCAGCTTTCCTTTACTGAGGGTGCATGCGTTCTCAATCTGTGATTTTTCTGCCAGCGTTTTGCACAACCCAGAATGCCCTTTGATCCCGTGTCTAATTGTCCTGGGCCTATTCATCTTTCAAAACACTTGTCTGTTCAGGTGCCAACTCTTCTGTGAAGCCTTACAGGCCACTGCTTATATGCTTTCAAAATATCTTACGTATCTTATAGGCACTGAAATTGTTCCCTGTGTGTCTGTTTGTATTGCTAGACTGGACAATGTCTTACGGTCCCATATGTGGTAGTTTCACATTGAGTCCCTCTGGCACAAAGGTGTTTAATAACATTGGCCAAAGTGGACTGAGTAGGGCTCACACCGTGCGGGTCCTCTTTGTTGGTGGCTAATCCATGCTTGGGTTTAGACTGAAAGTCTGTACAGTGCCCAGCTGAAAATGCAAAGAGAAATTTAGAATGGAATGTTTAACAAACAGTAAATTGGCCAAAATAGTTGAGATTATCCAAACGCTTAGGAGAGGCTACCATGCTTCCTTCATGCTTTATCCACAAACAGGTACTTAAAGAGGGGAGGAATGTCTGCTGCTCCTTGTGGTCGTTTCTATGACATCACCGTCAAAACAGACATTGCTGCAATCCATGTGTAAAACCCAGGGGTGGGATTCAGGAATTCCTAAAATAGAGGCCCTGCTCTAAGGAATTGACTGTGCCAGCAGATGTGTATAACAGAACCGTACAAGGTAGCATAGAATGAGAGGTTAATAGAGTAACAAGGCCAGAGAGCACTTCCTGTGAAATGCAGTGGGTGGAGAGAAGTTCAAGGGAAGTAGTCATCGTGGGATGGGGTATTCTGCCCAGGAGTTCCTTAAAGGGGGCCTTTTCCCCAAAGCAGTTTTCTTTTTCTTTTTTTTTTTTTTCACTACTATAAGTTAGTTTTAGGAAGTCAATGTTTTAACTCTAACAAAAAAAGAGGGCATGGTGGTGGGGGAGGGATATGCGGTCAGTCAGGTGGTCATTGCAAGGTACAGGGTAACCACTGAACACGGCTCTGAAGTGACTAAGTCTCTGAAGCCGATATGCAGTGTTTATGATTGTTTGTATGGTGCTGACCTTCTTCTAAGCAAGGCATTTGACAGAGCTTCCAATAAAGAAAAACATACATCATTTAAAATAATAACAATCAGAAGATGAGTTGGGTATGCCAGGTGGGCTTTCCCCAAGGGGCTTTTGCACTTGCTGTTACCCGTGCCTGGACCATCCCCCTCCAAGTCCCTTCTGTGTGCTGACTCTACTCCCCTTTAGGTCATATTCAAATGTGACCTTGGCTGACCACTCTTCAGAGTTGAGCCTCAACCCCCACTATCTCTTCTCCTGTTTTCTCCATAGCACTAACATACTCAGTCTTATACTTGTAAGTCCACAAAGACAGAAGCTTTCACATGATGCGTTCTACATTTCAGCCTCTTCAGCATTGTGTAGTATATCACACATGTGCAACAAGAGTTGCTGGATGTATGAAAGGCCTGAGATTCCCCCAAAAACCAACCCTAGGAAGTAGTGTTCTGTTTGGGCACTAAATTCTCCTCTGAGCCTTTCAATATTTCAGACGAAAGACAAAGGCTCAAAGCAGACAAAGATAACAGGTTTGCTAAGTTTGTTATTAAGCTGAGAATTAAACCATTTAGGTAAACTTTTAACTTATTAAAAATAGCCCTTTTCAGCTAGATAAAAAAATGCAGATTTGTGTTTGTAATCTTTTTGATCTGTGTTAATGCTAAAGTCCCTTCTACTCAGCGAGTCTGTTTTTTTCTGTCACTTAACCTCTTTGTGCCTTAATTTCCCCATCAATGAAATGTAATTGCTGAGGATGATCTGTAATAATGCACCAGTTCCAAAGCAAAACAAAATCAGCCTGCATGGTTGTTTTGCTGCCTTACTGAACTAGATCAAAAGGGCACAGTAAGCATATTTTTTCTCCTTTTATAAGGTTTCTTAGGTTTAAGAGAAAGAAATGTGTCAGGACCAAACTTCCTGGGCTCTTAAAACCTTTGGAAATAACATGATGTATTTGAAATAAAGAGCTATTGGTGACTTTTTTGTTCCCCCTTTAGTTTGTGGCACATAGTGCGTTTGTAACATCATTTAAGAAAATAAAGCGGAGTCCCTATTAAACATTTGGTACAAACATTAAAAGTGCATATTAAATGTGAGTTGGAATATTGCCTGGTTAAATGAATATTCTTCCAAAAGGAGATGCAGAGTTCTTTGAAAGAGGATCTGAACTTGGAAGATAGGAATGCAAATTTTTAGATGATAAATCTGTTTCCATTAGTGCCACGGACTGAATATGTGACACTGGCGGATGACCAGCTGCCGTTAGTATTTCAGTACAGGCATAGTAGATTAGGCGGGAACTTACATATCTCATATCTCAATGCAGTTGTGATAGTTTTATTTTCAAAACATAATGTTTCTCCTCTTACTGCCATGACTGGAGCTGAGAGAAGTCTCAGTGAAATACTACAGTGTAGTGGGTACCATCCAATTTCTGATTGCCATGGTGAAGGGTTAAACTGATGGATTAAAAATCTTTGATACTACAGAAGATGTTGGTTTAGAGGCTATGAAGCAGGAGGGCAGAGATAGTTCGGTTTTATATAACCTGTGAGTACATAAATCGTGGGCACATACATTTTAGAAGTGCATTTCCCAGTGACCTACGTATGCATGTATGACTGTGGCTAAAACACACGATCTCAGGGATGTCTGCAATCTTCTCCAGGCCCCTGAGCCTTTCTAAGTATTGGCCTTATCTGGCTTGGCCTTTATCCCATTTTTGTAGGGAGAAAAATTACCTCTTGCCTTTGTTACATAGAATGATATACTCATTTCAGAAAGGCTCCACATGTATCTTTCTGATTTTGGTTTAGACAGAAAAATCTGTCATAAAAATGAAGTATTAATGTTTTAGAACTTTGAAGAAAAAGGAGAGACGTAAGCATGCCAACGGGCTGGCCAAAGGTAACAGCTGGTGGAGCTTTCACCACTCTGCTGAAAAGTTCTAGGGATTGGCAGATGCATATGGCCTGGAATGTACACACCTGTCCGATGAGTATTAATAGAGACAAGCAGCACATTTCTTCTACCGATTATGAACAAAACAGCTGCTAGATGGTGATGTCCTAAAATGACTGTCTGCTGTAGTCACCCTAGAATCAGTGACCTAGGGGTGAAAACTTACGGAGCCTATAATTAAATTCTGAGTCATCCAGATCTTCATGGGGACACTTTTTTCCTGTATACCTTAAAGCACCTGGAATATTTTTAGAAACCTCTGTGTTCGGTATTGAGTTTGAACACAGTTGTCTTCACACGAGTGAATTTATAGATCCTATCTGCCAGGTGTGATTTTGGTAGTCCTGAAGAATAATATGAGACTGAAATCTGTTTCAGAGTCACTCGACCAATTTGGAAAGCGAGAATTAAGGCGTATTTAAGCATATTCTTTTGTGTACAAAAGGTGTGTGTGTGTGGGGGGTGTATTTGGGGGAGGGTTACAGGATGGTTTGCTCTCACATCTTACTGCTTGATGCTCTTGTTTTCCCTCTCTCTCCCTCCTTCATTTCTCCTTATCTCTTTCTCTCCACCCCTCCCTTTTTTAAAACTTTCCAAAAATCTGCCTTTTACTGGTTTAAATTTGATTTCTGAAGACAGATCCTCTGAGTGCCGAGGCCTGGGGCCAGAAGGATCTTTTCTGAGGCTTGCTGCATGGGTGTTTCCTTTCCCTTCCAGCTGTCTGGAGATGCGACTTCACAGAGGAACTCTGCATTCTACTCCACTAACATCCACTAACATCTCAAATAGCAAAACAACTGACTCCAGGCATCAGATGAGACCTGTAAAGTGTGATTTTTTTTTTCCTCCTAGAGTAGAGCTCTGCTTTTATACTTGATGGCTTTTTCTTACTTTTGCGCTCAAAGACATGAATAAGATCATTAGAACTTCAACTGTCAAACCTTTTTTTAAGTTTGTGATGGGCAGTGTAAACAAATGCTTGAGTGGTCCTTATAATTAACTTGATTCATTTATTAGTGTAGCATTTGTACATTTAACTGGAATTTATTTGGGTACCTGTATGCACCATGGGATACTCTGTGAGCATGTTGAATGCCCTCAAGGACCCATTGTACAACCTTATTGGCAATATTTTTCCCAGCTTTATCTGGTGGCATAAAGGAGCTTTCTTAAATTACCAGACAACTATAGGTCTTTTGCTCTCTTCTGCTTTATTTCTATGAGATTTTTATTAAACCAATATTTGGACACCAGCTAAACTTTTATTAAGCATGTCATTATTCCTACTGTTACATTAACTCCAAAGTACTAAATCTGCCCATTTCTTATTCCTTAATATCCATATTTCTCAGAGCTCTTTTCAACTGTTGGAAATAGAATATTAGTAAATATCTTGTTCCTTTCAAAGTATTGACTGCCTTTACTTAAAATAATGTAATTTTGCTAAATTTGTTTTGAATCATTTGTGACAATATGACAAATAGTTAAAGTTATAATATTTTTAAAAATTATTTGTTCAAATTCACTTTGTCAGGAGGTTTTTATGTTGTTTTACTTTTTAGAGACAGAGTCTCACTTTGTTGCCCTTGGTAGAGTGCCAGGGCATCACAGCTCACAGCAACCTTCAGCTCTTGGGCTTAGGCAATTCTCTTGCCTCAGCCTCCCGAGTAGCTGGGACTACAGGCGCCTGCCACAACACCTGGCTATTTTTTGGGGGTAGTTTGGCCAGGGCCTCGTTCAAAACCACCAGCCTCAGTATATGGGGCCGGTGCCCTACTCACTGAGCCCACAGGTGCTGCCCTGTCAGAAGGGTTTTATATGGTTAACTAAATGAATCTTTCTATGTTAGTTTTGTCTTAAAATAAAATTTCAGTGTCTGTAGGAAGTAACTCCTAGTATATATCATTCTCTGTCAACTTTATCACTATTATTTGTCCCATCAATTTTGGAATGATTATACTTGAATTTATAAGTTTCCAATAATAATGATAATAACCATTTATTGAACATCTACATTCTAAGCATTCTTATACATATTTTTATTTCATTCATATGCTGAGATTTATATTGAATATTTATGACATACTAGGCACTGTTGTAAGTTCTGGGGATGCAAAGAACTTAAACCATATAAAACCCTTGGATTTGGGAAATATATATGCTAGGCTGTGAAGGAGACAGAAAGTAAAATGAGTAAATTACTTAGTATATTAGGAGTTAATAAGGGCTATGGGGAAGGAGAAACAAGAGAAGAGTGCTGAGAAATACGGGGGGTGGGGGGAACCTACATATATTTATTTATAGTTTTGGGAGGAGTTGTCAGGGAAGGTTTGAGTTTTGAGAAGAGACTTCATGATGGTAAGGAGGCAATACAAGGATGTCTAAGAGAATGGAAAGTAAGGAGTTCCAAAGGCAGAGGCGTGCTTAGGTGTGTTCCAGGCATGGTTCAGAGATCTGTGTGGCTGAAGCCTAGAGAATGGGGTGGGTAGTTTTAGAAGACAGCAGAAGGAGCGGGAGAGCTGGTTGAGTAGGGGCTTAAGGCTAAAAACGTTCATTGCTTTGGACTAAGATGGCCTGAGAAGCTAGAAGTTGTTGAGCATCTTCCTACAAGATGCTGAGCCTCTTTTCCCTTTTATAGAAATGATCTAATCATGGAGAACACACAGTAGGCATCAGGAGTGGAAGTAAAAAGATCAATTACAAGATTAGGGCAGTAACCCAGCGGAGAGACGATACAGTTCAGACGAGCGTGATAGAGGGGAAAGTGGTTTGAACTGATTGAATTTTGAATATATTGTGAAGATAGAACTGACACAATTTGGTGATGATTGCATGTGGGATGTGAGAAAAAGAGTCAAGGATGACTCAGTTTTTGAGCCCAAGCAAAGGGAGTTGCTATTTAATAAGAATACTGTCAGAGGACTAGGTGTACAAAGAATGAGGTATTTGAAATGCTGAGTAGACATTCATAAAGGGATGTTGCATAGGTGGTTGGTGTCTGGCACTCAGAAGAGAAATCTGAACTGAAGATTCAAATTTGAATGTTAATGGCATAGATGGTATTTAAAGCCATTAGACTAGATGAGGTCACCTGTGGGGTGATAGTAGCTAGAGAAGGAGGATGGAAGATTGAGTCTGGGAATACCAGTGTTTAGAAATACAGAGTGTGGGACATTAGAAAGGAACAGCCAGGAGACTGAAAGGGAGTGGGCCAATTAAGCAAGAAGAAAATTGAGAGAGATTGCTTACCCAGAAGTCAAACAAAGCCGGTGTTTTAAAAGGGAGGGACTAATCCTTGTGTCTAGTGATAGTTCTAGCAAGATTGAAATAGACCATCAGATTTCTCAACAAGGAGTTATTGGTGACTGGCAACAGTGCTGTTTGCATTGGCAGTCATTGGGTGGGCCTTCTGGTGAGAGCAGGTTCAAAAGAACAGCAACAACTAACTTCATTTTTGTACTCTAGGTAGTAGAATGTTAGATGAGGAAACTCAAGGTTAGAGAGATTACATAGCTTGCTCAATGTCACAAAGCTAGCAAATGGCAAGGGTGGGATTTAAATTCAGATACATTTGGCTCTGAAACCCATGCATGGCCTTTTCACAGTCTTTAAATTTATTATCTCATGCATAAGCTAAATATACTTATTTATTTTTCTTTTAATTTAGTATCTGTACTTTGGTAAAACACAAGTGTTCTAATCCACAGAATAGAAAATCACATGTTTAGAGGTAATAAAAGGCTTCTGCCCAACTTCTTTCGTTTTTTTTAGACAGAGTCCCACTTTGTTGCCCTTGGTAGAGTGCTGGGGAATCATAGTTCACAACAGCCTCCTACTCTTGAACTCAAACCATCCTCTTGCCTCAGTTTTTCATTTTTAGTAGAGACGTGATCTCACACTTGCTCAAGCTGGTCTGGAACTCATGAGTTCAAGGGATCCATCCACCCTGGCCTCCCAGAGTGCTGGAATTACAAGGGTGAGCCACTATGCCTGGCCTCAGCTTCTGCCCAATTTAGATTCAGAAAAAGATGTCTACAAAACACAGCCTCATCTTCATGTTAAAACATCAAGAATTTGGCTTAGGAAATCTGTGATTTGACATACTATTAAGTTTTAGTGGTTTTCTTCTAACTTTCTGGCCATTCCTTTTGTTTCCATTGGTGGTTCCTTTTATCATCTCTCACCCTTAGTATCTGCGTGGCACCGTGGTAAGTTCCCTCTCTTCTCACTTTATATGCTGCTAATCGGGACATCTTACCCACTCTCCTGATTTCAAGTAATACCTATGTATTGTTGTTTGTCAAATCTTTATTTCTAGCTCAGATCACTCTCCTCATCTTTGGTACCAAGTAGCTATCTCCTTCCTGGACAATTCTAGTTGGATGCCCCATCCGCAACCACCTTAAATTTAACTTCTCAAACTAAATTCCCCCTTTCCTCATCTGCTGTTAACAGCAGTACCGATTCAGATTCCGTCTTCTCAACCTCTTTTTACTCTGCTGCCATTATATGTGTCTCTTTTTTGTGATTGTGTGTTATATGCTGATTGATGTTTGATTAGTTGTCTGTGACTAGGCCTCCACTCCGTCCCATGCTGTTCTTTGAGCTGCTTTCTTAAGTAGAACCCCAAATTGATCACAGAACAGAGAAGGTGCTCTATAAATATTTGTTAAAAGATTGAGTGAATGTGGGCGGCACCTGTGGCTCAAAGGACTAGAGTGCTGGCCCCATATGCTGGAGGTGGCGGGTTCTAACCCAGCCCCGGCCAAAAAACTGAAAAAAGAAAAAAAAAAGATTGAGTGAATGATTGGAAATACATTATAATATGTTTAGATTGGCATAAAAAGTAAGGTAAGCATTTCAATCTGAATGTATGGCACTTTATTCCATGATATATTTAAATTTTGACTACAGTGACATCCTATGGCCTGAGTCTTTATCCCAGCATTTCACCTATCCTGGAGGAATTTATTTATTCTTTAATTATAATGCCTGTACTGATTACTATACCTCTTATTTAACGAATTCCTCCAGAACCAAGGGGCTGAAAACAACTATTTTATTTAAATAATGACATTGTGTGTCAGGAATTTGGGAAGGACTCAGCTGGTCAGTTCACATTTGGGGTTTCTCATGTGGTTGGAGTCAGATACCATCTCACTCACTTTCCTGGCAGCTGATGCTGGCTTTTGTCAGCAAACTTTTTTTTTTTTCATATAAAAGCTGTTCTCTTTTAAAATTAAATATTTTAGAATTCCATTGTAATTAAAATATGTCAAGGTCAGGGTCAGCTTCTAATTGTCCTAATTAACACTTAAAATTATTCTCTATATGCATACCAACAACTTTGTGAATAAAAAGAATTATTCCGTGTAGTATAATTTCCTTTTTGATATGGTATGTCAAAAGGATATACTGTATCCTGAGCCTGAGTGGCATTTTAAATGTTTGGACAAATGTAGGAATATCTTTCTGAATAAACAGAGCCAATAGAGCATATTTTTTTGTAGTCCTGGCATATTCTGTGCAGAAATAGTGTAGTATCTAATGACACCTTCGAATTAACCATCCTAGTTAATCTTTGTTAAATTGGTGCACTGTTGGGTTTTTAACGGTTTTTGACACAGTAGATGTTATGGGTGATTTTATTATTTGATTATTGTCTTCTTTAACAGGTAACTGTTTAAATTTCCAGAGGCATGTATGCTGTGCTCAAAAGTTTCTTTTTGGCTGAGGCTCTGTAGTCTGAAATGAAGCGGTATATATTGCTATTAGGATGTTCCTCCCCCCTTTTGTTCCCTGGCTCAGGTAACTAAATTCTGGGCTTAGTCATTCCTGTGAATGACTAATCCCTTTTTAAATCTTTCTAAGCTATTTGCCTCAATACTATTCTTTACTGTAAGATTCAGAGGCTAATTACAGGCTCCCAAGCAAATTGCTTCCCTTTTTGTGGTGTCGGTTCTTGCCTTATTTCCTCACATGACTATTGCCCATCTTCAGCGTTCCTGAAGCTCCTTCGCCTGGAGTTGTGTCTGTAAATCACCACCACTTTTCCTTCTGGTTGCTTAACATGTAAAACAGCAGGAAAAAGGAAACAGTTACTTAAAAGCTATTTTTCCTAATGTTTTAGTTTAGTTTATTCTTAGTTTATATCTTTCTAAGTAGAGCTGCTGAGTGAAATCAGAAATGACTGTGATATGGCCAGATGTAATGCACTTTTTTTTTATCTGAGTATATAACCTCAGTGGGCAAAGTGGCTTTTCATTCTCAGGCCAGAGATGCTTCTGGTAGGAAGTAATAGGTATAATCTTTTCTTTTTTTTTTTTTGGCCGGGGCTGGGTTTGAACCCACTACCTCCCGTATATGGGTCTGATGCCCTACTCCTTTGAGCCACAGCACCGCCCCCAATAGGTATAATCTTAAGAGTTCTCATTTGTTTCTACCTTTGACTAGTTTTACCCTTAACTCCAGGGTTACCATTTTCCTTCTCAAGATTCTTTGTAAAACAAATATTTCGAAAATAATGGGTTCCTCAAATCAAAGAAAGGAATATTCCATATGTCTCTGTGTGTTGTACTTATGTTAAAGTTGTATAGTGTATATGTATGTAAATGTTAGTGTGTACATGTATGTGCATATACGTATATATACTCATTCATACACATATACTACACACTGTCAGCTTCTCAAGGTTATTTATGTATGTGTCACAAGAGGAATATTTGCCGATCATGGTTTTAAAAAAAAAAATTTAAGTACAGTCATTTCCAGTTAAGTTCATGTCTTTCAGGTATCATTTGAATGAACCAAAAGAGATATCTTTGGAGTTAACCTTTAGTTGTTGTTGGCCTTAGTTTATTCATTTATTTGTTTATTTTTGAGACAGAGTCTCACTATGTCACCCTTGGTAGAGTGCTATGGCATCTCAGCTCACAGCAACCTCAAAGTCTTGGGCTTAAGCAATTCTCTTGCCTCAGCCTCCCAAGTACCTGGCACTATAGGCGCCCACCACAACACCCAGCTATTTTTTTGTTGTTGTTATCATTGTTGTTTAGCAGGCCTGGGCCGGGTTTGAACCCACCAGCCCCGGTGCCTGTGGGCGGCACTGTAACCACTGAGCTGTGGGTGCCAAGCCAGGTCTTAGTTTTTAGTAAGTCAGTTTTTAGTCTTTGATGCTTCACTCTTAATGTTTTAGTTTAGTTTATGTTTTAGTTAGAAAGTAGAAACTTAGAAGGAATGCTTGGAAAGAAAACATTGGAAGGAAAGATTGTAATATTTTCACTAATACTGTACTTGGGTTTTTTTTTTTTTTTTTTTTTTTTTTTGGTCATTTTGTTTTTAGGAGTTTTGAAAAAAAAAACTGTTCAGTCATACTTTTCTCTTTAAAAATCACTGGCATATCTTTAAAGTTTAAAGCTTGGAAACAGAATTTTCTCTCCTAGTTAGAGATCATCCAGCTTCAGAGCTTCAGAGAGTTTTTAATCCATTTGTTTAAAAATATAAGAAATGAGCAGTTTCTTACAAGTTGCAGGAATAGCAGACTGATATCAAGAAAGACATAAATCTACTAGCTGGACTCCAGCCACAATCTTCACATAATTAATAGATGCGAAACCAAAGTAAGTATAGCGATTTAATAAGCAGAGGTGGCAGTGCACACTTCTCTATCTTTGTGTCCGTGTGAGGTGGCTGACTTTTCATTATGACAGTTATTAAACCAAATTACTGAAATAAATTGAATATAGACCTAGAAGCCCAGGATCACTGAGTACTGAACAAAGATTTTCAGGAATAATGAAGCCAGTTCTAATACCTTACTTTCACAATTATTAGTGATAGCAAGATATGTTATATCATTAATCACTACATTAAATTAAGGTTAAAAGATTCTAATCTTCTTTTGGCTTATTACAATCTCAGTGGATTGCACAGAGCCTTGCTGGATTGCTGAGGTTGCTGTGAGGCCAGCAGGGTCAAGCAGGCGGTCTCTTCACATGCTGGGTCTGTGGTCATAACCTGGTGCTAACCCTGTACAGTCCTAGCCGAAATTGTCTGCCTCTGGTGGTAGACTACAGCTCAGACAGGATAGAGGAATTACAATTATTCTCGTCACCTCTTCAAAGAATGAAATTGAAGTACATGTTCAGTAGGTAATGTGTGAGTTGTAGAGCTTCTCTGGAGAGACATGTTTTCTCTTCCACAGACTAAGACTTTATTTTTTTCCACGATTGTTAAGCCGTAGCAGATCCATTCTCTAGTATGCAGTGGGTTTAAGGGAACCCAGAAGGAGGGAGATCTGGAGTATAATTCCACTATATTAAAAATATGTACTGAGTACAAAATACTTGCTTAGAACCATAGTAATCACTATCAGAAAAAGAGATAATGTATCCTTACAGAGTAGTCCACAATCCTTAGGAAATTCAGAAATTCAGTGGGTGAGTAAAAACCAGCTCTCCTGGAAAGGACTAGGCAACGTATATGCTTAAATTATGTGATGCTGATTGTCGACTAAGTGGTTCTATGAAGAGAAAACTGTGTCTACGGGTGAAGAGAAAGTTGGAACTTGGCTGTTGTCTCTAAAGGGAGGGTAGAAGAAGGGAGCTTAAGGGTAGGGCAGCTTGAGCAGGCACTCTACACACTCATGGGAATAAAGAGAGAGGGCGTGCAAGTGACTGGACGGAGAGGCCAGGCACAGGTAGAGAGGTGAGTGCAAGAGTCAGCAGAGCAAAGATCTCAGAACAGAACAGAGCACCACAGGCAGGGGGAACCCAGTGAGAGTGCAGAGGGGTTGAATCCTCTAGACCAGTGATACTTAGCTCACCTATGATGGTAAATCATTGGTCAGTTGGGCAACACTGTACAATGATAATGCTTTAATAAGATTCTGGATTCTGTGTGGGTGAGAAATTGTGTTTTCAGGGTGGAGTAATGAGAAAAGAAGCAGGGAAATGGGTTAGGAGGTGATTGCAGAATAGGAGGTAACAGTGGTTTGCGTTAGCGTGCAAGCAGTGAAGATAGTTCTATCTCATGTCCCAGCACTTACTGGGTCTTTGCCTTTAAAAGACAGTGGGAATTCACTGCCTTTGGTACAGCAGAGCTTCATGCCAACCCTTGCTGCCTTTTCTGTTAAGAAGCCCCAGGTTGTATAGGCCTATGTACCAAGCTGTGGTCTATCTTTTAAGCATCATAGGATTAACCTCTGTTCAGCTTGATTCTCTCTCATATTTTACCCGCTGGGGATAGCTTTTTTGTTTGTTGGTCTTTAATTGTTTGGTTTTAGAGACATAATGTAAAAAGTCACCAAAAAAATAGGGAAACATCTTTTGAAAAGACGTACATAGTTGTCATTTTCTGGATTGTCAGAATCAATTCATCAAAGACGTTGAGCCATCCTCTGCTGCTTATTTTTTTGCAGTTTCCTTTTTCTAGTCTTCCTTCAATTTGATGTTTAATAGTTTTCCCTCATTAAGTAATTGTTTTATTACTTAAGACAAATAGGAACTCCTGCCCTTCCCTTCCTAAAGATAACAAAGACTTTACTGGCCAACTTTCAGATCTGAGAAGATGTTATTAGAATTTTTTAGTAATTTCATTCAGTTCTTGTCCTTACTTTGTTGAATTGTCTTAGATAACTGTCATTTGTTTTCTCAGCTAATTCCTACTAGTTACATGTATTTCTCTCTTCCATCTAATTCTCTTGTAGCAGTGTTCTCTTCTGCTGTAAATTTCCCTTTCTCTATCTTTAAGGGCAAAGGCTCTGAGGTCATGGCTTAACCACACACTGGCTGTTTTATTTTTATTTTGATTGTGGCTGTCCTTTTGTTTTTAGTGAGAGTATGGTGGTAAGTGATAACTTAAAGATTTGCTTTGTAGAGTTTATGCCGAGTAACTGAGTTGATTTGTTTATTTCATAGAGTCCTGAAGTGTTTGCTCTTATTATGCTACTTATTGATCATAAAACTTTTATAGGAATAAAACTTTATGGCAGATAATAAAAAGTCAATGTGATTTTTTTTGTTTAATTTAGGAGAAAACCTCAAGTATTTATCTTTAAAATATATCTACCCCATATACATGTTGCCTACATTTTAGAAGAATTAAAACTCTGTAAATGTATTTTGTGACCAGTTTCTCAGTTTTCTAGCACTGGACAAATGTAATTTAAGGAGTAGTAGTATTTACTAGATTTAAAATGTTTTCTAGTTAGATAGTATGAGTGATTATGAACACTGGATCATACCTACGAGTACGTTAGTGTTTCAAGCGATTGTAAAACAATTTGAGAAATATTAAAAAATTTGATTTTATGTTTTATGTTTAAAACATTCATTAAATTTGTAATAGTTCATTTAAATCACTTGTAGGTAGTTTAAATATATTTTGTCCTACATTAATCTTAAGTCAAGAATCAACTTATTTCAACGTAAATTCAATGTTTGCAGAAAGTTCTTCTGTAGGTGTGAATAGGATTTAATTTTTGTCAACTCTGTAACATTTTCCTACAGAAGTACCTATTTTATTGAAAAGTAGAAGATATTTCATAAGACATTTTCCCCACGTTTATCTAACTTTATGGTTTCTTTGGTATTCTCTTTAGCAAAAATGTGGTCATTGGTACTTTATGTTATGGGAAAATTTCATAGTCTAAAACCTACCCCCAGCCTCCAAAAACAATTCCTGTATTTCATCTTTAAATAATACATTGAAATAGTAATTTATAAACATTGCTATCTTATAATTTATCTTTAATAAAATATTTATATGTGATGCTATACTAGATACTACCTGAAAACAAATTAAACAACTGCTTTAACTACATACCGATCCTCTCTAAAAGTTTTTAATTTCTGTACGAAATTAAATTTCTTGTTTGCCAAGTCACCTTTGGCATATCACTGATATATTTATAAAGAAAAAATTGACAAAAGTTGACAGGCTCTATAATATGTAAAAGTAATTTATTCAGTTCCTAGTGAGAATAGAAATGGGTTTGCATTATTCATGTTACCTTTGAGTAAGATTGAGAAACTGTGAAGAGAAGTTAATTCATCTTCCCTTAGCTAGCCAGGAAAGTGGAAAGGGGTTTGCTGTTGCTTCATGGAAGGGTGAGAAAAGGGAAGAATCCGATGGAACTACTACAGTAAAAGGATCACTTCGTAGAGTACTTTGTTTTAAAGAAAAGTTTGTATGTATTTCCCATTCAATTTCCCCTTCTCCCAAATAGAGATTCTTACCTTGAGAGTCTTTCAGATCCTGAACTGTCTTCAGAAGGGTTATCAATGCTCCAAAGCCTTACATAAAATTTTCTCTTATGACTAGGTCCATAACATACATTAAGTTTTTAGGCCCTTACTCAAAAGGGTTTAGAGCCATCTGTTTTAAAAGGTTTTTACTTCTGGTGACATAGAGACAATCGTTTTGGTGATTATTTGTTTCTTATGGTAACTGTGGTGTGGGCTAGAGATCTGGCTAGTCCATGTAGTATACAGAGGAAGACACAAAAATGAGAAAATTAAAGTAGTGGGTAAAACATGGTCAGGACAAATGTAAGTTTAGAGCCTGAGTGGTAGTTTGGTGGTTTTATGTCCTAACTTCTCACTGTAAGGAAGGACCTTAGAAATCATTTAATTGAGGGTAGACATCTATATATCAAAGCTACCTAGTTTCAAATTGAATACTTACATGAATGCAGATGATCAGTAAGAAATGCTAAAACTAATACGAGTCATGCTATTCCTTCTTCTATGGTAACCTTCACTTCTGTATTGAGGGAGTGGAGGCTTTACATAATATACATAACAGTGAGTTTTTGCCCCTGGTAAAATTAATGAATTAACTATAGTGCTTTGTGGATCTATTTAAAATGCAGCCTTTACTTACTGGACAAGTGAAAAGAGCCTTGGAGTTAGAAGATTTGGGTTTCAATCTTTGTTGCATAATAATGCTATGACTTGGAAAGATGCTTAGTGAGTTGGTGTGTTAGTCTGTTTGTGCTGCTGTAACAAAAGGCCTGAGACTGGGTAGTTTATAAGCAACAGAAATTTATTTCTTATAGTTCTGGAGGTTGGGAAGTTCAAGATCAAGCCCCTAGCATTTGGTGTCTGGTGAAGGCTTGTCCTTCTGCTTCTAAGATGGCAGCTTCAATACTGTCGTCTGGACGATTGTGTCCTGGCAGAAGGGACAGAAAGTCAAAAAACTCTTACTTCAGCCTATTTTATAAGGTTACTAATCCTGTTCATGACAATGAGGGGTATAAAAAAAGACCAGAATAAATGCAGAGATATATCCCATTGAATGAGAAGATGCAATATCATAAAGACGTCAGTTTTCTTGACTTAATCTATATGTTCAAAGTATATTAACAGATTTTTTTGTATGCATTGAAGAATAAGGTCCAAGATTAACAAAGAAAATTCTGAATAAACAAATAAGCAAAATGTTCCCTACTAAATTTCCACATTTTAAAGAGAAGTGTCTTAATCTGTTCAGGCTACTATAAGAAAATACTTTAGACTGAGTAACTTAAAAACAGTAGATATTATTTATTACCCATAGCTGTAGAGGCTTAGAGTCCCAAGGTTCCAGGAGATTCAGTGTGTGCTGAGAGCCTGTTCTCATAGATGGAGCCTTCGATCATTCTCACAGGAGGGAATGGGCAACACAAGCTCCTTCAAGCCTTTTTAATAAGAGCATTAATCCTGTTCATTTGGGCTCAGCCTTCATGATCTAATATCCCCCCCGCCAAAGACCTCTCTTCTTAATGCCCTTAACCTTGGGAGTTAGGTGTCAACTTGAGTTTTAGAAGGAAACAGGACCTGTAAAGAAAAGAGCCAAGAATGAAACCCAGTTGAATGTGAACTTGGGACATAATAGTGAATGCCCCATAAATGAATGAAAATGAAGTGTGTATTTCAATAAATGTTCAAGGATGACTGGCTTACCATATGAAAATTAGATTCTTTATCTCATCATATAGAGAAAGAACTGTCTAGATATGTTAAAGACCTGTAAGTATAATCAAATTGTAAATCTAGTGGTAGAATAGATTTACAGATGTCTGTATAACCTTTATATACACGTAGAATAAGATTTCTTAGGCAGGAACTGAGAAATACAACTCTAAAATGTTAACGTTGATTTCATCTGAGAATCTCTAGGGAGGAGAAGGAAAGATACCATAAACTAAGACAATGGACAATTCTCATTTGGGAAAGTAGTTTTAAAATATGTATAAGACATGAAAGATTATATATATTAACATAAGGCACAGAATAGACCAATTTATGTTATTAGAAAATGGATGAGTTAATTCTGGTATGTTCATCAAGAATATTCGGGTACAAATAAACATAATTAACTAAATCTGTGTATATTAACATAGACATATGTTGAAAATATGATATTAAGTAAAATACAACCAAGTTTTGGAATTTAAGCAGTTTCAAAGCAGACAAATTTTAAAGAACACGTGAAGCCACTATATATTGTTTGAAGATACATTATAATGTAGTATTAAAAAAACAAACATTTGTAAGTATCTAATTCTGGAAAGAAAGAGGAACATAGCAAGGAATTGTATTTTTATGTGTAATGTTCTATTATTTTCATATAAGAAAAAGAGGAGGAAGAATGATTTATTCTTCCAAGAGCAATCAGGCTTTTACCTTTTGTCTTCCCTGTGAGATTGGCAGTATTCTTGATTTCTAACTTTTTAGGAAGCCAAAGATCACTATTTTTATAGATGTCCTACCTTCTTCTGTGACCTTGCTTTTGGTTATTGCCAGGTTGACTTCCTTTTTTCCCTATATTGAGAAAGATGCAATTTTGAGGTTGAAGAGGACAACCATCAGGCAACAGTCTTTGATACTATTTTCAGGTACTGATCTCTTGATACTCTTTTGAGGTTTTACTAAGATACTCTGTGCATGGCTTCTATCCTCAGTCCCTTCCTGCCAGTTGTCCTAAGCCTTTGCTTTAATATATTTTGGTTATTGTATGTTGTATCTCCATACTAGTAATGGTGCTAATCCTTTCAAATACATTTTTGAAAGTTCAAATTAAACTAATCATTGGTGACATAGCTTTCTTTTATCTATTCAAAATGATTTTCTGACATCTATCTCTTCTCTCTATCTCCTGTAGCAAAGGTTGGCAAACATTTTTTTAAAGGTAGTAAATTTTTTAGTTTTGGCAGTCCAAGAGGCAAAATGAAGAATATTATGTAGGTACTTATATTACAAGAGAAAAAAATTTTTCCATACCTTTTCATTGACAAAATGGAATACATGATAGTAGCAGTAGTACTGTTAATAATATTAAGGTATTTTGAAATTTCTAATATATAGCTACTAAAATAAAAATAGAATTCTTTATTTGAAGCAACAGTTTGTTGAGGTTCAGAATTAGTGCTTGTTGTCGATATTGTTTGCAAATACTCATCTGTTGTGCTGATCTGTATTGAGATTTTATATATTTGATCTTTAAAACATCTTTTCACACAGATGGGTATTGCCTAATACAGATACTAATATATTAGCACATATGTCCATTTATGGTTTAAAAGTTTTTTTTATAAGATTCTATTATATTCTTCTCCTGATACTTGCCTTTTAAAATGTCATATTGTACATTAATTACTTTCAGTTGATGGGTAAATGGAAGCTCTTTAATTGGTCAATTAAATGGATTTTTAAAAAACATCTTTATTGAAATATATTTCACACATCACAGAGTTCACATATTTAAAGTGTGTAATTCATTGTCATTTGGCATATTCACAGGATGTGAAACCATTATCATTATCTAATTTTAAAACATTTTTATTACCCCCTAAGAGAAACTCCATACCCATTAGTGGTCATTCCCTGCACTCAACCCCTAAGCTCCATTCTAAGATTTCTCTACCTTACTTTCTGTTTCTCTAGATTTGTTTATTCATGCAATATGTGGTCTTTTGTGACTGACTTAAGTGGATTTTGAAAAAAGGAAATTTTTGTGTACTGTGACAAAGTCTAAAAAATGATTTTGGAGTATCAAAATTATAAATTGAGCTCAAAAAATATATCTGTTGCAAGTTTGTGAGGGAATAAGAATCTAACTTTTCGTTTAATTTTTTTTGTTTTTTTAAGAAGCAGGGTTGTTGCCTAGGCTGGCCTGGAACTCCCAGCTCAAGTGGTCCGCCTTTGGATAATACTAGAAATTTATAAAGAAGCTTGGACTTGAATTCAAACATTAGTTGTCAAAATGATTTTACTGCAGTATAACTGCAGTATAACTTTTGTTTGTAGTTTCTTGTGATTTTGATTGAATTATTTAATAAAATTATAAAGGGTGCTGCAAAGCCTGATTTCCAAAGCCATTAGATGGTTAAAGGTGTTTCTTCTCATTCAAAACAAGTTTCAACCTGAGCTTGAGAAATTGCCGTAAATCTTTACTACTGCTAACTCATTGATATGCTGTATGATAAGGCACATCAAAATATTTAGTTTCTGTTTCAGACAAAATTCACAAAACTAATGGTGATTAAGTCCATGAAAGCAAATGAATTTTATGAATGATGCCATTGGTTCAGTAACACACAATAGATTTGAATAGTTTTCACAAAATACTTTCTGATAAATGATATAGTGAGTAATGATAACCTTTAAGTATCTTAAATTTTCACTGGTTTTGTAAATTTCTCAAACTAAGGTTTTTTCTATTCTACAGAATTACAGTATCATCCATTATATATCACATCTTAGCAGATTCCACTTCAGGTTGTACTGAATTTATTTTTTCTCAACTTCTTCAGTCCAACTTTTTTCCTACTGGACAAGAGCTTCTGGTAGAAATTGCCTCTAGTTGGCCATCTTGCACCATCTGATTTCTCAATTGTTTTAGCCACTAACCTTCTTTAATTAAATTTCTTTAATCTTTAATTTAAATTTCCTTAATCTTTGCCTGTAGATATTCCATAAAGAGAATTCATACAGCCTGATTTTCAATATTGACTCCTTGAATAAACAACAATAATTAAACAGTGTCTGTATATCTGTTGACATATAAAGAGCCAGGTAAAACAACTTGAAGTCATTAACTGGTTTGTAAATTGAGTATTAATGTTAATACTGAATTCAGGGTTTTTCAGCTCTTTGAGTCATGTTTTTAGCAAAATTCTAAACATCTTAAATTTTTTCTTCATAAATGTATCAAGTGAAATAATTTCACTGCTACAAGTGGAATGATTTAGTTAACTTGCCATTAGTGAATAGCTTTCTTTTATCATCTAACAAATGTGACATTTGAAAGGTTACAAATGGTTGAAGTCTTATTTTCACTTTTATATTTGTGAAGAAATTCTACAATGATGGGATTTTTTATATTTTTTTTATTTTTCTCGCCTTTGTTTTCCTGTGAGTTGGTAATATTTTGATGATTATATTGTAGTCTTTTAGCATAGCTGGCATATATTGTATTCTTTTAGCATAACTTTAGTGTCACTGTATAATAAAATGCTTTAATGTCTAATTCAGTGGCTAAATAATCTGCACTTCACTGTATCTTTAAAACCTAACAATTTAAGTTCATTTATCTACTTTCTGCTTTTGACTATGCATTGGTAATTAAACTAAAGTGTTGCAGTAAGATAATATGCATGGTACTTGAAATGGTATCAAGTTATAAGTATAACTGCGATTCATAGTGAACTGTGAAATGGTGAGAATCAATTCGAATGTCTTGTATGATCTCTGTCCTAGCCACTCAGCTCTGCCACTGTCACACAGAAGCAGCCATAGACAATATATAAATGATGAGCATGGCTGCGTTCCAATAAAGCTTTGTTTGTGGACACTGAAGTTATAATTTTAATGTGTGTTGAAATATTGTCATTTTTTATTTTTCTACTTAATCATATAGAAATGTAGAAATTATTCTTCAAGCTCATCGGCTGTACAGACAGGCAACAGGCCACTTTGGGCCAGTGGGCCAAACTTTACTGAATTCTGTCCTATAACATTGATTTTTCTTTTTATTGACTCTTCCGTGTTAGCATACAAACCAGCTGTTATTGTTCTCTTCTTTTAAATAAAAAAGCAACACAGTAAAGACATGAAAACCCTGTTCCTTTTCTCTACTTTCCTATAATCCAGTACTTGGCAAAAGCTCTCCCTTATTTCTTAATTCCTTTCTTGCCATTTTTTCTTGAACCCACTTTAAACAAGTGGGTTGTTTACTCCTTCACTGTAACTGCTTTTCTAAAGATCACCATTGACCTTCATACTGCTTAATTCAATGGTCAGTTTTTCATTCTTACGTTACTTAATTTCTCTGCAGTGTCTGACACCATTGATCACACTCTCCTTGAAACATTTTTCTTTTCAAGGTCCTTTGCTTCAAAGATCCCATCGTTCCTTGACTTGCTTCCTCCCGTACTGGATATTTCTTTTATGATTCCTTGTTAATTTATTCTCTTCTGTGTTTCTTCTGTTTTAACTTGTAACACTTTTTGTCCTTTTATCTTCTCTTTGTATGCACACTGTTCTCCTGATCTTATCTAATTTCGGGTAAGTATCATCTGTACTCCACTTTTTTCTAGTTTGTATCTGTAGCTCAAGCTGTTTCATTGAACTCCAGACTTGTTTACTTATCTGCATAATGTCTCTCCACTTGGATGTATAATAGACGTCTCAAATTTGACATCCCAGAAACTCAGATCAACTCTGTTTCCCTCTAAACCTGTTTCACCCATAGTTTTCAGCGTGTTGGTTCATGGCTGTCTTCCTTTTTCTAGTAGCCTAGAACAAAACTTTGGCATGAACTCTGAGTCATCTTTCTCTCACTCCACATTCTAATGTTTATGCATACCTGTTGATCTACCTTTAAAAATGTCCAGAATTGAACCACTTCTTACCATTTTCACTTCTTACCAATAATGTGAATGGGGCCACGGTTATTTCTCACCAGGAATCTAATGGTAAAATCCTAACTGTTCTCCCTGATTCTTCCCTGGCACCTTTGTAGAGTGACCTAAGGAGTAAAGCCAGAGGAATTGTTTAAAAATGTAAAATTTGGCATGTTACTCCTTTACAGTGGCTCCTCAGAGCAAAAGCCACTTTTGCTACCTACCTGTCTTTGTATGACCCATGACCCTCTTCCCCAAGCCGTTCCTTTTCTGCCCTTTGTGGCTCCATCTCCTATTGCCCCTGCCATCTCTCACTCAGAACCAACTTGGACGTGTTGCTATTCCTCACTCACATCAGGCCCATGTCCGCATCAGGACATTGGCAGTAGTTGTTCACTCTCTTTCCCAAATCCTTACATGGCTGACTTTTATCTGTTTCCAGTCCTTGCTTAAATGTAAGATTCTCCTAGTGGTCTCCTTTTAGTACCCTATGTGAATGCCACCAACCATCATCTCTCTGCACCAGCATTATTTATACTTTCTTAATTTGCTGTTTTTCCATTGTATTGTTGTCTTCTAGTAATGTGTTATTTATTTATTACATTTGTTTTTATTGTCTTTCTATCCCTGCAAGATTGTAAGCCATGAAAAGGATTTTTTTCTGGTTTTGGTCACTGATTAAGTCTGCATACTTGACACCTAGGAGGTGCTCAATAGATATTTGTTTTAAATCTTTTCTTGAATATAATTTTTAAAATAATTTTTCTATATTCAGAATTGCAAGATTTCAGAACCAGAACAGATTTTTATATTAGAAATAGTTCCTAGACCTTTGCTAATATCCACATGGTACTATTTAAATATAGGCTAAAGGCTCAGCGCCAGCCACATACACCTGGGTTGGCAGGTTCAAAACTAGCCTGGGCCTGCTAAACAACAATGACAACTATAACAAAAAAATAGCCAGGCATTGGGACAGGTGCCTGTAGTCCCAGCTACTTGGGAGGCTGAGGCAAGAGAATCACTTAAGCCCAAGAGTTGGAGGCTGCTGTGAGCTGTGACACCACAGCACTCTACCAAGGGTGACAAAGTGAGGCTCTTTCTCAAAGTAAATGAATAAATAAATAAATGTTAAAATTAATTGAAATTAGACAAATTAAAACTTCAGTTCTTCAATCCTAATAGCAACATTTCAAGTGCCTGTGTGACCAATGGCTGTAGTGTTTGACCACACAAGTCTGTAACTTTTATGTCATCCTAGAAAGTTCTATTGGCAGCCATTGGATTCCCCAAGGTCATACAGGTCATCAGTCCAGAACTGATATTATATCCAAGGGACCCAAATAGTTTATAGTTTATGGAAACTACAAAGCATTTCTTCTTGTATGAATGCCCTAGGATCCTGTTAGCATTGCAGATTCTGATTCCATAACCCTGAGGTAGGGTGCAAGCTTCTACATTTCAGACAAGCTCCAAGGTGATGCCAGGACAGCTGATCTGTGGCATCACACTGTGAGTAGCAAGACTAGAAAGCCTTACAGATATTAAGGAATCACTCCTTTTGATATTTAAGTAGGACATTTATTCATTTTTATCACAAAGGTATATTTTTGTAACTAGGATAATGTTTCCTAAAGAAAAATAGTTGGCCTCATAATAAAGCTACATATATTAAAACATGTTCTATATTTTCAAGTGAAAATTTCATAAATAATAGTCAAGCAAGAGAAAATAAACTGAGAGGCTGTAGAACATTTTTTTTTCTTTTTTTAAGGCAAGGGTCTCTCTGTTCGGTTACACTGGCTAAGCATCCATCAGAGCTCACTGCAACTTCAAACTCCTTGGCTTAGTGCCTGTTGCCTCAGTCTCTTGAGTAACTGGAACTATAAGCACACACCACCATGCTTAGGTCATTTAATTTTTTGAATTTGTTTGTAGAGACGGGGTTGCTGTGTTTTTCACGCTGGTCTTGAACTTCTGGGCTCAAATGATCCTTTTGCCTCACCCTCCCAAAGCTCTAGGATTATAGGCATGCGCTAACATGCCTGGCCAGAGCATTCATTTTAGGAATGTACCAGACATAGGATAGATTTTTTGTTAACTTTACACTTAAAACAGTGTATAGTTGTAATATAATGGCTTCTTTGATGATTTGTATGGTAAAATATTGGATTCTGTTAGCTAATTCCTGTTTATATAATAAAGTTTATATAGAGGAAGGAGGGGAGGTTTTATTGTTGAAATTGTCTTGTTTTGTTCTGAATTTAAGTTCAACTTTGAATGATAAAATTACATTTTATTTCGTACCAAATCTTTTGTTTTTTTGGTTTTTTTATTTTTTTGCTCAGAAATCTCTATGTTATTAGGTTAAGCTTTTTCTAATTTCACATTTTCTTTTTTATTTAAATTTCAGTTTAATGTGAGGGTATAAGCAATCAGGTTACTTGTTTTCATTTGTTAGGTAGAGTCCCTGTTATAGTTGTGTCCTGCACCCAGAAGGTGTGCCATATACCCTTACATCATGTCCATTAAGTGGGAGCACACCCATCTCCCTCTCCCTCCTTCCCCTTACCCCCAACTTGAACTGAATTGAGTTTTTCTCTTATGTGGGTGTGTATTAGTTCATCTCCTGGCTTCACGTTATTATTGAGCACATTGGATAGTTGCTTTTCCATTCTTGTGATACTTCACTAAGAAGAATGTGTTCCCAGTTCTATCCAGGGTGATGCAAAAGATGTAACGTGTCCATCTTATTTATGACTGAATAGTATTGCATAGTGTACATGTCCCACAGTTTATTTATTCCAAATCTTCATAAAGAAAAATTAGCTAGCAGGACATTATTGTTTCTTGTAATGTAATTTGTTGTCATATTCTAATTTTAAAGTAACTAGTTTACCTTAAGTAAATGTGGTAAATTTATCCTTAGTTGTTTGTAAAGCTGACCAGCTGTATTTTCCCTAAAACAATTTATATCCTTGATGATGTTATGTATTTCAGAAAAAGACATTGCTGAGAAGCTGTTTAAATTCTTCAATTCAATCAAATGTCCATTTTATAGGCTGAGAAACTAGTATCATTGGTCCTGCTTATACTGGAATTTTTGGATTATTTTTCTTATACTAGGATTTTTAGAAGATTTATAGAACATTATCAAATAATATCTATTTTGTGATGATGAACTTCAAATTTCATGTACATGATACCATATAAATTTTATTTTGCTTAGTATTACGAAACCAGTTAACTCAAAAGGCTGACTTCAGATTAGAAATGCATGAGGCACCTATTAAAAATAGACTCCTGGGCCCTGCCTCAAGAAATTCAGATTCAATAATTCTGGGATGAGTCCCAGGAATCTTATTTTTAACAGATATCTTGGGTTTTCTAATTAAGTGAATAAAGCACAGTGCTTAGAAGACTAAATGGCAGATAGTAAATATTAGCTCTTCCACCCCTCCTTCCCATTACTGTTGCTAAAATTTTTATCAACAGCCAGAATCTGGTTAGTTCTTCCTTTACTTTGATGAAGAAGCTGAGGACATATGTGAGACTGAGATCATTTTCTAATTACAAAAATAACACTGAGGGCTTTCTAGATGTGACAGGTGTTATTCCGGGTCCTGGCAGTATGAGGTGAACCTCTCATGTTTTTAAGTCAGGAAATTACTGCCTAGACAGGTAAACATAGAAGTAAAGCTACTTGTCTTATAGTGTGGTATGTTCTATATTAGGGGTGGACACAGGTGCCGGCCAGCACATAGGACAGACAGGTAGGATGACTGTTAGGGAGGGTTTTGTAAGGAACACGGAGGCCTCAGGTGGGATCCAGAGTCAGAAGGCATTATCCAGGTAGGGAAGGGGCTCAGCCAAGAGCGTGCCGGGCCGAGAGAACCACAGCTGTGATAGCATAGCTTTCCTCATGAATTCGAGGGGCTCAGTAGAAGCAGTAGATCCTCTGGAGAGGTGAGAAGGGTAAGTTGGAATTCCGGCCCTTAGTCCAGGGCAGGAAGTTGGGGTCCTTATTCTGCAGGTAGTGGAAAGTCATTGAAACAACATTTTGAATTTTAGAAAACAAATTACTCTGGCTCGAATGCAGAGAAGGGATTAGAAAAAGAGGAAATGGAAGAAAGGAAAAAACAAGAGGAGAAGAAAATGTAACTTTAAAATATTCGCTTAGAGGAAAAAACACGTAAGGGGGTATGTGTCTACATCTGTGTATGTTTTTATTATGGAGGTTTTTGAACATTTTAAACAATGGACAAAATGATAGAATCCCCGAGTGCCCATCACAGCACTGTACTAACATCTCTGTCCCATTCACTTTTCCGTACCATTCTTATTTTGAAGCAAAATTCTGACATAATTTCATCTTGTGATATGAATCTCTGTAAAGTAAGGGCTTATTCTCCTTAACATAACCATAATGTGTTATTACATCTAAATAATTTATTCAATTTCTTAATATCATTGTATAGTGTATATGGAGGTAGTATTCAAATGTCCAGTTAGCTCACGAAAGCCCTAATTCACAAATGTGTGAATCAAATAACCAAAACTGCCCAGGCTTTGGCTTCTTGCTCCAGATTTGTGGTCTGTTTTCTCCCACACATAACTGCATTTGCTGCTTCTAAACTGGGGGGAAATGTTAATAGCATGACTTTAGGTAGGTACAGAAGTTTCTACAACCTGCTTATCCTGTGTGTCCTGAAGCTGCTGTATCCTGAGTTGCCCAGGGTTCAGTGCTGCCTAGGTAGTGGCAGGGCTTGTATTTCCACTTGTACTTTAATATTTTAAGGAGTTAGAATAAGACTTGAGAAACTGTACACCTGTTACTGGCCCCCGAATTTTATAGATCTGTGGCTAACTGCTGGCAGCCTCATGGATTTGGAGCTTATCATCCAAGAGAGATAGCATTGAGGTAGTCAAGGTTATAGTACAAGAAGTTTTGCTGATCCAGGAATATACAGTTCATTCATGATGATGATATGGCTTTTTGTGTGTTTAGCACATGTTCTGTTTGTCTTTTGGGTTATTAGTCTCATTCTTACTGATTCATAGGAATTCTATTTTTATAGCCAGAATACTAATCCTTTGTTAGTTAAATGTGTTTTGCCCAAGCTATTAGTATTGTGCAAAAACAGGATGCTAAGTATTCTTACATTACCTAAAGATAACTTATAGTTCTATTAAGAATATTTAAAACAAGATTATCGCTGCTTCTTAACTGTATTGTAACCTTGAATAAGATGTTTGTGACTTGTCAGTTACTTATACCCAACACCTCCTTCAGGAGTCATGATTTATTAAAGGTTGGTGTACTTATTGCCTCTCTCTAATTACTTTTACAGATTTTATTTTGTGAAATATCATATATACAAAAGAGTATTTGCAACATATGGTTAGAGTTTTTAAGAGAATAATAAAATGATTGTTTTATGCATAAGAAATAGAATGGTATGAACACCTCTGAAGGCATCATGGTGTGCATCTCAACCTGATTCTGCACTCTTCTTACAGAGAGTTGAACAGTAGGCCTGGATTGGTAGACTCGTTTATCAGTGGAATTTCATTACAAATGTATGCATCCCTAAACAAGGGTTGGTTAGTTTTGCGTCATTTTATCTGTATAGAAATGAGAACCTACTTTGTATTTTCTTTTATGGGAATTTTTTTTTTTATTCAAAGTTAAATTTTTTTCTTTTTTTAAATTAAATGATAACTATGTACATTAATCCAATTCTGGGGTACAGTGTGGTGTTTTCATATTTTCATCAAACTGGTTAACATAGTCTTCATGTCATTTTCTTAGTTATTGTGTTAAGACAATCATATTCTACTCTTAGATTCACTTGTACCCTTGTAAGATAAACCATAGAAGTGATCCCTCCAATCACCCTCCCTCCACCCATTCCCCCCTCCCTTCTCCCTCTCCGTCTCCATATACTTAGGCTGTTATTAGGTTATAGATTTCATATGAAAGCTACAAATTAGTTTCATAATAGGGCTGTGTACATTGGATACTTTTTCTTCCATTCCTGTGATACTTTGCTAAGAAGAACACTTTCCAGCTTCATCCATGTGAACATGAAGGATGTAAAGTCTCCATCTTTCTTTATGGCTGCATCGTATTCCATGGTGTACATATACCACAAATTTTTGAGACTCACCTGTTTTGAAGTGTATGTGACAGTATATTCTCATTGCTGTTTTGTACTTCACTGTATGAGTAGACAGTAATGTACTTAGAGGATGAGGTGTTGAAAAGTAGCGCTCTTAAACGCAAGGACCGTAATCGGGGTTGAGCCAAATTTTGTGTACTCTGAAACGTATCCAGTGTGGGCATACTCTTTAAGACAAAGAATACTAAGCCATGAGTATAAAATTAGGTGCAAGAGCAAATGATTATAAATCAGAACAATTACAAACTTAAAAGCTGCATAGTTCTAAAGGAACCTCTATTAACTGCCTTGTACACCTTTATATTTATTACTTACCTAGTTTTTAACCATATACAGTTTGATTACTTTTGCATGACAAAAATTTTATAATACAATTTTGAAATAGAGAATATAAAAATCATCTAGCTTTGCCTGAAAAAGTTGTACTATTTTTTGATATTGATAGTTAAGATTCATAAAAGCTGTACCTCCTCACACAGACCTGTCTGTAGTACAAATTTGTGTCATACCAACACAGAAGTGCTAATAGATACAATTTCATATCATTTCTAGCACAATTTTTTTCTTCTGCTTTGATGTGGTATGTTTTCAATTTTCAAACTGACAGAAAACTTCCATTTTGATCAGGCATAGAGAAGAAAAGTCTCTGTTTGAAATGTTGGCGGCTCCTGTGGCTCAAAGGAGTAGGGCGCCGACCCCATATGCTGGAGGTGGAGGGTTCAAACCCAGCCCCGGCCAAAAAAAATGTGCTGTGTTTGATGATTGGGAAGATTTTTCTACAGATAAGTTTATGGCTCTATATATTTCAAACCTTCACCGCTCATGTATTCTCCACTCTGAGCATTATGGGCCATGTTGTGATACAATTCTTGTACCTGAAGTCATGATTCCAGGTGAGTCAGAATTGTAAAATAATCCTAGAAGTCGTTCCTAGGATTCCCTAGGGCTTCGCTTAACTATACTCAAAAGTGACTGTAAATCATTTAGACACATTCCCCAAACTGAAAGTTAATATATTACCAACTCATATGCTCCTTAGGCAAGTTGGAAAACTATTCACTCACAGCTGCAGTCATCACAGCAGACACAGTGACAGAGAAGTCAGAATGGAAACTGGCAGGTGTCTTAACCAATTGCGGCTAAAATATCTTAGTTCTGCAAAAACGTATGACTAGATGAATATGTTCCTGTGTCCGTGGAAGGAACCTGTGTAGGTGAGAGACCTGACGTTTATTTCAGGGTCAGTCCCACATCTCAGTCTGCTCCCTCCCTCTGCAGACTTGCCCTTTCTTGTTTTCTTTACATTCTCCTCACTGTTAGCTTTATTTGCTCTTTCTGCCTCAAAGGCTTCTCTTCTTTCTATTGCCTGAATTAATTATTTCTCCAGTATCTGCTTTCCCTTTAAGTTTTTCACCCCGCAAGTAACCCTGTGACCCCATTGATCCAACCACTTCAGATGTTCTTATCTTTGCTTGTGTGTGATGACTCCAGAACTTTAGTGGTTAGCCAGAGCTGTTGCCCAAATTCAGAGTCCCTTTCCTGATTGTGAGCTGGGAGCATCTCCTCCTAGACATGCCTCCCCAGTACTTCAAGTTAAATATGTGGGAATTTTTTTTATTTCCCCCACAACATCCGCTGCTGCATCCTTTCGTATTTCTTTCTCAGTTCCTGTCATTCCCATTCTCCCACTCTCCTAGCTCCAAATGCTGGTCTGCTCTGTGCCTTATTTTTCCACCTGTCACCTCTCTCCTCTTGCCCATTCGTTCTAAGGATTCACCTTTACATCTGCTTTTGTTACCCCTCAGCTCTTTCCCCCATTTCAGACTCTCTAAGAGAGGTACAAACTGCTAGGGGATGGTGGCAGGGGAATGAAGACTGATTCAGATGGAGTTTTGTTAAATGTTCGTGTTCACCCATAAGCTCACCTAGATCTTCACTTTGCCCACCTTCCCCAAATCCAGAACTTCTCTAACTACCGTTATTCCATACGCAGTATTTTTATATTAGTCATAGGCTTTAAAAAATGGTAGTAATCATTTGTCAACGTAAGATTCTAAGTGCCTGTAAGATTATAGACCTGTAGTGGGCAAGAGATCTATATTATCATTTTAGTCAAGAACAATGCTGATGTATAACAGGCACTGAATAAATACATGTCGACTGAGCCCTTCACAGGTGCCTTTTGTTGCCACTTTTTGTTTCCAGTTATGTTTTGTACCTTTGCATGTAGTCTAGAACCTGCAGTTGGTTCATGGTGTTCTTTGACATCAAACACAACTTCTCAAAGTAGCTTAGACCCTTTAGTAAATGTTCAAGGAAGGACATGCCGTGTAGGCACATGAAGAGGACAGGCCTGTTGTCTCCTGTTAGCTCTGGTTCTGTGTCGCCCCGTCTAGTTCTGACAGTTGCTGGTCTTCAGGATATTTCATTTAAGTTGCCCCTGGTAGGAACACCGTTCCATTTTTAGGCTGCCTGTGACATCAGTGGTTAACCGCAGGTGCATGGGGAAGTTGGCGCTGAGAGCTGGCAGGGATTCGCTTCTTCCCCCGCTGACGGCCCTGCACATCACTTCTCCATTTTCACTCCATGCTTTGTCCTGTGAGTGCCTTTAACTATATCGCCTCTCTCATCTCTCCCGCTTCTCTTAGAAAAAGAGCACATACAAATGCTCTTCTTCACCTTTTTCTTTCAAGCTTTACAATTCCAGTTCGAACTTGCTGATAGGCTTAGCACACGGCTGCAGAAAAAGCGCTGTACTTTAGGGTCATGGACTGTAGTTCTGCCAAAGCCTACAGTGTAACCACAGCAAGCCGAGTCACCTGCCTGTGCACACTTGCCTGATCTTGAAAATGGGGGTGAGCCTTGCCAGCTCCCTGGAGGAGTCCATGAAATGATGAAAAACTGCTTTGAAAAGTTTCAAGTCGTATTTTCAACATTGGAAATGTTCAGACTGCCTTTAAAGGAGAAAGTCGTCATGGACTTCTTGGTGTTAACAATGTAATACATAAAAAAATCCAGTTATTCTTTTCACAAACGTTATGCTTAGACCTCTTTTAAGGTTATGTAAACCGAAGTATAAAACTGAAACAAATTTGTGAAATAAATCCCAACAGAAGTATAAGACCAATAACTTACACGCAAATGAACAAGATCAACAATGAACCATGTTGTTTCTTGTTGACACTAAATCAGGGCAAATGAGTGGTGTACTGATTCCTGCCATCAGTGATGTGATGACTCGATTCTTTCAAGCCTTACTTCCATTTAAGCTACTAGGGAGAAACCTGGGTTTATGTAGTGGGGACCCATCATTTTTTTGCATTTTTATCATAATATTTACTTTCTATATTTATATCTCTGTTACTTTTCTTTGGCACTTTGCAATTAGTACTGTAAACCTTTCTCATAGTATGCTGTTATCTAGATCTTAAATAAGGGTTTTATTTGAAAATCTATAAAGATGTATTCTATTTAAAGACATAGTAACTTAAAAAGGAGTTTTGTCTTAATAACTGGTTATAAAAACCTCTTTAAAGAGAGTAGTGGTCACTTTATATTTGATTCCACGTTGAAAAACACCAACATATAATATGACTGATGAGTTACATATACATACAAATGCAAGAGAAGATATTACAGATGTAAGCTGACAGTTGTTTACTTAGTAATTTTTATATGAATATAAAATGCTCTAAAGAAAACTTTTTTTTTATGAGACAGAGTCTCACTGTGTTATCCTGGGTAGAGTGCTATGGCGTCACAGCTCACAGCAACCTCAAACTCTTGGGCTTAAGCGATTCTTTTGCCTTAGCCTCCCAAGTAGCTGGGACTTCAGGTGCCCGCCACAATGCCCAGCTATTTTTTCGTTGCAGTTGTCATTGTTGTTTGGCAGGCCCGGGCTGGATTCGAACCCGCCAATTCCAGTGTATGTTGCTGGCACCCTAGCCACTGAGCTACAGGCACCAAGCCTAAAGAAAACCTTTTATTATTTTTTGCAAAACACAACTATTGATTCTTTCATCCTTAAATATTTATTCTTTCATGATTTCTTAAGGAAATTTTAGTCCTTATGTTAATCAAGTTTTCTAGGAAAACATGGTGGTACTTTTCTGATTTATATGCATATTAAGAAATGGAAACTCTAGAATATAATTTATCTAAATATTTTAGCTGAGGTACATGAGTATCTGCTTCCCTACATTTTAAAACATTAATTGCTTTGTGAGTTGTGTTAAACTTATGCTTGTTTTGAGCTCCTGACCTCATGAAGTGTATATAACTCACACATCTCTTGACCTATTGTGACCTCATTAATAAAACATTGGGCCCTAAGGAAACATTTATTTTCTTTTCTTTTTAGTGTGACAGTCAGTGTTTTAAGGAAGTTCTTCCTATTTGAACTTGAATTATGCCTATAATCCACCAATGTGCTATATTAACAGAAGGAATAGTCCAGATGGATTCCTGTAGCAATAAGGTTAAATCCTTAGGTCTAAGAGTAACATGCATATCTCAGACATTTTTTGTTATTTATTTTATATTTAATGTCATAAGGTGTTTTAAAAGCATAGAAGTATAATATTTGAAAAAAACTTTTGATTGTGAATAATGACAACATTTTTAAGTGACCATGGAATATACAGCCTCAAATTTCCAGTCAAAGGCAAAGATTACCCTTAAATCTTTACCTATTTGGCATTTTGTAGAATATTAATTTTTAAATTATTCTTTGATTTTTTTTTAATTGGTTGATATTCACCTGCTGCTGATCTCTGGGATTTTCTCATAAGGGAAATAATAGAAGGCAAGAGCCTTCTGAAGATTAGAGTTTGCTCAGTACTTACTTAAAGTTTTGTTAGGTTTTTCTTTTTCTTCTTATCTTTTCTTTGTGTTTATTCTCTCTCTCCCACCCCCACCCTCTGCCCCCTACCATTTATTTTTGGAGGCTGTACCTTTGAGGTCAGCGGTAAAGGTAGTTGTGCTTTCCAACTTGTTGGACTTCATTTGAGAACTGTAGAATGAAAGATCTAGTGAAGTCCGGGGCAGAGAACCCCATATTAATATTACCACCCAGCAGTATCTTACATCATGGCAGGTGGAGATGTTTTCTCATTAAAATATGACAATAGAAATACATCGAAATAATTGGCTTTGTTCCTCATAATTCTTAGAAATATTTTCCTTTAGTGCTACAATGTAAAGTTAAAACTCAAATCACAATTGTTAAAATTAGGGTCATTGCTTGCTGTGCTTACTAATCTGTAATTCACACTCTTGGTCTTTCTCTTTACATGTACAGTTTTGAGCAAAGGATAGGATGTCTCTTTTGTGTGACAGGAATACATTGTAATGGAATCCTTCATGCATCACTGCATGGATTTTTTTTTTTATTTGTGCTGATAGAGTAAAACAAAATGACTGCTTTTTTGTAATGCTGAGTGGTAAGATTCGGAGCAATGATAAGTGAAAAAAATGCACAGCAGCTGAAGACCAAATGTTACTCTCATCAATTATCCCTGACAGATGAGGGAGACCTCTAGAATTACTGTTTCCATCTAGGCAGGGTGCAGGAAAATAAAGACATATGTACCAAAAGCATGTATATTTTAGGCGTGATTATATTCTCAGCGTGAAATGAGATCTGTAGTTATAGCCATTTTTATAAACTCCAAACTCCTAGTGGCTGGCATCCATTGAATTATTTTGGTATTCTTAGAGATTAAAATACTGGAGAGAATAATGATCTCCAGAGAGGTCTGCGCTGATTAATCGAAACGGGACATCTTTGTCTGGTGGCGAGCTTCTCAGCGTCGCTCGGTCTGCTCTGCTGCAAAGGAGTGTGGGGAAGCTTGTTTGGCGGCCGAGGAATTGAGCCGCGCTTTCCAGGCACCGGAACAATGTGCTCATTGGTGGATTAAGTAAACCATGACCTTGGGCCTTCTAATCCTCCTCATCACAAGCTTCAAGGTCTCCAACTGGCCTCAGTCGCTTTCAGTTACTGCCCTACTTCTGCTTCCACCTCGGTGTCTAAATGCCATCAGAGTCCCCGCATCTCCCCGCAAGATGTCCAGGAATTGCTGGCTTCTCTCTGCTTTGCTTTCGTTTCCTCGTTTGCTTCCCACCTGAAGGCCTTCCTTCGCTTTTATCTCAAAGGTTCTTTTGTTTTATTACCTTACTATGCACCACCCTGCTGCCTCTGCTGTTTCCTTGATTTGACCAACAGTGGCCCTGTGCTTTGCTGTTTGAAGTCTGGCTCAGGCCTCTCTCTCCTCCTCTCTGCTTTCTGCTTGTGTCCCCATGACTTTCGTGCTGGCATTGAAATGTCATATCCCTTACTACAGTGGAACTCTTCTCCATCACATTATTTTTATAACTAAATACTTAATGTATAGGGTGAAATCTTTCTGGTTCTATAATATCTAGATGGAAGAGAGAATCTTGCAGTCTGTATTAATCAGAGGAGGCTACTTGGTGTATTGTCACGATGGTTCTGAGTCTACAGTATAAAACGAACCTATTAATCAGAGCAACCAGGATGCCATGGAGTCAGGAAATCTTGTTGTAGGATAAGGAGAAAAGTAAAAAAAGAAAAAAAAATGGTTGTATATTGGGAAGATTGATTTACCAATAATGGTGCCCAAAGATTAAATAAAGGAGTAACTTGGTAGGTAGTGACTCTTTGCTGTAATCACTGATAAGAGTACAGGGTGTGCATATCATAGTGGGAAACAACAGTCTCTGGAGTCAGACTGATATGAATTAAAATCCTAGCACTGCCCCTTATTAGTTTGTGACCTTGAAAAATTATTTAACTTCCTTAAGCATTGGGATCCTCATGTAATATTGGAAATACATACCAAGTACGTAATAAATACTCACAAATTATTAAACAACATCATAATTATCAAAAGGTGATTGTAGGAATAAATTTTTAGCTATCTGTTGCAGAGCATGGTGACTATAGTTAATAATAATGTATATTCTGAAATTACTAAAAGAGTAAATTTTAAATGTTCTTAACCACACAAAACAATCAGTATGTGAAGTGATGGATTTGTTCATTGGCTTGATTTAATCATCCACAATGTATACATACAGCAAAATGTTACCTGGTACCCCATATATATGTAATTATTATTTGTCAATTATAAAAATAAAGGTAATTGTAACAAAGGAACAACCAAACGCTTTGTGATTGTCTGTAAGTGTGTCCACTGTCAGATCTCCTACCATGTGATTCACTTACCCTACGTTCTTTAGTCCTCAAAGTCTCCTTGTGGGCTGCATGATTTAGTGGGGGGAGTTCAGAGAAGTTAGGGTAGGCTTGTCATGGGAATTCAAACCTAATTGATCCCAACATCTATGTTTAATCTCATTGTTAAGGCCTATAAAATTCTGCCCTTAAAATGCATGTTTTTAAGTTAGATTTTTGATTCTTTTTTTTTTTTTTACATGGTGAGTTAAAGTTTTGTGTTTTTTTTTGAGACAGAGTCTTAACTTTGTTGCCCCAGGCTATAGTGCCCTGACTCACAGCTTACAGCAACCTCAAATTCCTGGGCTCAGGTGATCCTGTTGCCTCAGCCTTTGGAGTAGCTGGGACTACTTACACTCACCATGGTGCCTGGCTAGTTTTTCCATTTTTAGTAGAGACAGGGGTCTCACTTTTGGTCAAGCTGGTTTCTAACTCCTGAGCTCAAGCAATTTACTCTCCTGAGCCTCCCAAAGTGCTAGGATTACAGGCACCTGGCCTAAAGTTGTTTCCTTTAAAATTCAGCAGTCAAATAAGGTTATTTTTTTCAGAGGTCGTTTTGAATAAAAAACCTAGGAGTGGCTCGGCGCCTATAGCTCAAGCGGCTAAGGAGCCAGCCACGTACACCTAAGGTGGCAGG
>NW_003852397.1:19970190-20003236 GCF_000181295.1 Otolemur garnettii
GAATATAAAAATCATAGACCCCAAACCTTTGCTCTTCTCTGCCCTTACACTCAAACCTTACATTGCCAGCCGGCACCCAGCCAGGATAGGTCTCCTGTGGCTGATGAATCACATGGTAAGAGGGATGGGAGTAGAAGTTGAGGGAGATAAGAACAGTGAAGGTCTTAACGCATTGGAGAATAAATGTCTGCTAAATTCAAGATTACAAGTATACCTTTCTTCCCTGGCTGGGAAATTGTCCCCAAGTATTCTGAGTCCTGAGCTGGGGTAGCATCATTGGAAGGACAGGGCTTTTAGTGAAGTTGTGTGAATCTTCGATGATCCTCTCTTGTGTTAACTACAAGCCTTTTGTGGAATGGAGTGGTCAAGTTATCAGTGTATAAATAGATGTATCAAGGACAAGGGCCACAGCTTGCATGTGAATGTTAATTCTGATTTTGTTTCTGAAAGTCTCACTACTTTATAGTCATGGAGAGTATTCAGGTTTCGTCAGTAGTTGACACAAGGAAATAAGGATGTTTTCTAAAGGCCTTGCCTTAGTCTATTTTCTGCTGTTGTAACAGAATATCACAACCTGGGTAATTGATGAAGAAAAAGGATTTATTTGGCTCCTGGTTCTGGAGGCTGGGAAATTCAAGAATATGGTGGTGCTGGCATCTGGAGAGAGCTCCCATGCTGTTTTCATTTCATGGTGGAAGGACAGGAGAGTGTGCCAGAAAGGGGAGAAAAGGGAGATGGAGCTCTTGCAATAATGGCATTAATTTATTCATAAGAGTAAAGCCTTTGTGACCTAATCACCTGTTAAGGGTCTTACCTCCTAATACTGTTACGTCAGTGATTAAATTTCAGCATGAGTTTTGGAAGAGACCTTCAAAGCACAGCAGGCCTGTATGTCAAGTTTATAACTGTGATGGCAAGGACTGGTGCTGTGAACTCAACCTCAAAGTTGGTGCCTCAAGTGACTCAGAGAAGTAAAGTTGGTGCCTCAAGTGACTCAGAGAAGTGTCTAGAGCTTCTTGAAACTGAAATACCAGCATATTGAGACATCAAAAGATAAAAACTTATGTGCAAAAATGTTGACTGTGCAGCTTAAGACAGATTTGTCTTGCGTAACATGAGGGAACAAGGTGAAACTTTTAAATGATGATGAGAAAGCAGAAAAATATTCCATTTTGCAGGCAACAGAATAAACTTGATCTCTGCAGGAAAGTCACGATAAAAACAGATAAATCTGGTTTTTCAGTCATCAAGTGGTGATCATCAAAGCGTCCTGTAACAGCTCTTCAAAGCTTCCTTTGAACATCTTTTGAAAGAATTTTATTAAATCCAATCCTTTAAAATTTGAAGAAATAATCTTTAAGAATTAAGATGTAATGCTAGAAATCCATCCACCATGTTACATTCTAAATGTGCATGTGTAGGTTATTTACTCCGTTATTCTTTTTGAACAGATAGTCAGTAGAAAGCTTTCAAGTATAAATTGTTAATTAGTTGAATATGGTTTTCTATAGAACACAAAGATTAGGGAATTAGGAATTGTGGAAAGTTATAATTAAATTCAGGCTTTATATATGTCACACTTTCTAGGAGTAGTGTTTAAAATTTAGGTAAAGATTATTTAGACTGTGTCCTATCGCTTTAAGGAATAGGTGGGAAACTTTTTCCATTTATAAGGACACAGTACTGGGCTATTAACTAATTAGATATTTTTTCAGGCACTCTGCCAGGCCTAGTGTGCCCTTGACATTTAGCTCAGGGTCAAGATTTCGTTGTGACAGAATCATTTTACCTCCTTTGATTGCCCTCAGCTATAGCTTGTACCTGGTCCCATCCCTGGAGCTGTCTCTTTTTTTGTTTTTTCTTTTATTTTGATCTTGTAAATTTCCTTCTCTTGGTTTCAAGCTTAATTAGATAGTAAAAATGTTTTGTTTTATTCAGTACTCAATATGTGTGTGCAGCAGCTGGCGGAGAGACTTTTTTTTTTTTCTTACCAGCTCAGTTTACCATATTGAACTAAAATGGTCAAATTACTTTCCCAAAATGGTTTATAACTTTCTGTGCCACCAGCGATATGCAGGAGTTTTAGTTTTTCCGTCCTGCCATTATCCTTGAGTGTTATCATTTAAAACATTTTTCCCCCGATTTAATGGTTGAAAATGATACACTATTACATGTGTTTTTCTATCTTGTTACATGTAATTGTCTATCATTCCTTCTAAAAGAGTAAGGAAGTAGACAGAATGTACTTCCCTGAACAGATGCGTCAGAAGTGTTCTTTGACCTTGCACCACTTTTTTCTCTGCTCACATTCTTGGGTCTGTTGTGGTACTTGGATAAAAATATAGAATAGGGTAATCAAAGCTGTTGCCTACTTAGTTCTCTTCTCTTCTCATCCACACTCATAAAGCAGTTCAAGAAAGAGATGAGAGTAGGATGCGTATAGGAAGAGGGCTCCTTGATTTGTGCTTCCTGAGCCTTTGTGGTTTCTTCAAAACACCTCCTGTCAAACCCTCTCCAGACAAGGAGCCTGGAAGAGTAGATGTTTTCAGTTTTCTAGACTAAAAGTGATTCTCTTTCAGAAGATCCTGTTTCTTTCTGGGAAGAACAAGGAAAAAGGCAAAAGAGAGAGAGAATTTGCCTTGGAGAGCTCTGTCTGTGATGCATCACAGTGACACGGGCCTCTGGTGCCTGCAGCTGACCACTCTGCTTGCATTATAAGTGTAGGGTCATCTCCCTTTTGTTCCCTTCCTCCCTACTTTCCTTCCTTCCTTCCCTCCTTCCCTTCTTTCCTTTTTATCTCTTGTGTTGTAACTTAGACTGATATCAAAGCCTTTGCTTTCCTAACTAACATCAGAGATAAACTGCTGACAAGCTGCATTCCATTCTGTGCACATGCCCTGGGAGGACCGTCTGCAAAAACTTTTCATATCCTTGCAAGTTTACATCCAGTTGACCTTTCCTGTGTTATATTATAGAATCTTTAAAAACATTCAGATTCCCGTATTGCTTCCATTATTTTAGGCTAGCTGTAGGGAATAGTTTCGAGGGTTTATGCTCCCCTTCTACCAACCCCTTTTGCTGATGTGAAGACAGCTCAGCATTCTTTTTGACTAAATCCGAGGGTCAGACAGGTTTCCAGACGGGCAGGTTTGGCAGAGAAAAGAGGAAGAAAGTGTAGTTGGCCAGCCACCCTCAGAGCATACTGTCTGCGTTCTCTCTGTCTCAGCCATTTTACATCATTGAAGGAAGCCACATTTTCTTAAGTTATTTTCCTGAAGTGTTTGCTCCAAAAGAATGAGGCTGGTGTTATTAAGGTGACTATACAGAGCTGTTTAGTGTAACTAGAAATTATTTCCTCTTAAGATGGGAACTGCCAGAGCTTAATGACTTGCCATGTTTTTATTTATTTTATTCTTGGTTTATTAATGACTACATATGTTCAACGTTAGTTTCAATTGATCCTGCTCATTCTAATGTGCTAATTATGCATAATGCATGAACTGATTGGATGTAAGAAGCTGTAATAAAGCTTCGGTATCTGCATTACTGTAATTGCCTTCTAAATGAGCAGGGCACCCGGTGGCTCATGAGAACATTGTGCTTTGCGGATTTAAATGCCTGCGCCAATTTCTCTTCTTCTGACATAAAAAATGTCACATTCAATCTCTGAGAAAATGTATTCAAAATGTTTCCATCTAGTTTATTTTATTCAGTAAAAATAGTTCGTTGTGTAAAGGAAAAAAAATAGTGGGCCTTTTAGAATTTAAGAGAAAAAATAAGTTTTGTTTAAACACATGCTGGCTCTTAGACCTAGGCTACTTAATGCCTTAACTAAAATTTACAGAAAGGGTATTTTTTTTATTTCTTTGCTCCTAACCACCCCATTATTTAAAGCAGCGTTTTTCAACCTTTTTTTTTTTTATCTCCCAGCACACATGAACTTATAGTTTAACTTCCACCACACTCTTAAATTATCTTGATCCAAAAAGAGAAAAGAATATGCTTATTGTGCTTTGAACTTCTCTTGAAGATAATCTATGATTTTTAAAAATGTTTGTGGCACACCTGAGATCCTCTCATGGCACACCTGTGTGCCCCAGCACCCCAGTTGAAAATCTCTGATTGGGAGGTTAAACCAGAGACCCTAGGGTTCTCGTGCAGTCAGTCTCCCTGATGTCGTGTGCCCAGATGCGGCAGACTAGAGATCTGAGGAAAGATTTAAGACCTGCTAGGCCCTCCCTGGTCTGCCATGGCACCTAAAAGTCTGTTCAGACTCAAGATTGAATGAACACGTGTCCCTGAAAAGACGGGGGTGAAATGCAGTTACAGTCCGGGAAGGTTGACATACTTAGCCATTGGCATGCCAGACACATCAGCACAGACTCCAGATTTGAGAAATCTCCTTGGAAAGCAGTGTTTTTGAAGGTAGTGATACAGGAAATCAAGAATTTAAGAAATGAAATGGGGACATCAACATGGAACGAAGCAGAAGACCAAGGACGAAGCATGTTTACTTTCAAGTTCATCCAAGGCTGACTGCAAACAAATATTTGTCTTCAGGGACAGCAGAATGGTGAAGACCAAAAGCAGATCCTGAGTGTGATTGATCTTCTCACCTCTGATGATACAAGCAATAATAATAGCCACCATTTATTATCTGCCACGTGTCGAGCAGATCAGTTGCACTCAGTAGCTGCCGTCGTCTTCAGTTATAGAAGTTCAGAATAGTCTGGCTATTTAGGCATTAGTATATTCACTGGAAAATAAGGACCTGGAGGTGTTGAGAGGTTGAACAATCACTTCCTGGGCCAGATACACATTGAATTGGGTTTTAGACCCAGTGTGCTCCGATTCTAGAGCCTCATGCTTTGTTCATCTCACCTCATGATTTTTAGTTTCTCGACTATTATTTTAGCCTTATTAATAATTGTCTTTCTGTAATTCCTTGGGAAAGACCACTTGGTTAAATGCCAGCTTACAGCATCTCCTGAGCATAGTGTAGACATACTTTTTGTTAGATTCGATCCCATCGTTTTACGTGAGAGAGCAAGGAAATGTTAAATTCTTTTTACCTTGAACTTTAACAGTTTATTTATAGCAGCCAGTATTGTTTCTTTCATGGTCTTTTCCGTCTAGTCTTTACTTTCTGTTGCATTTTGATTTTTTTTCCTTTGCTCTGTGTCCACCTCCATCAGCTGAGGTGTTTACAAAATGTCTGGATAGGATATTAACTACCAGCCCTAGTTTTTGGTGTTGAGTTTTCTTCACATTTTTCACTATCTTCAAACACATTTTTGTGGGAGTTGAAGGGGTCACCTCAGGAGGTGCTGGCCAGATGCCATTTTTTAAATCAAAAGTCACTTTCTCCTTTTAAAAGGACACTCATTTAATAAATATATAGAATCCAATTAAAGGACTAGGTTAAATAAAAAAGTCAGACAGGGTTTGGTATCTAGTCCTTCAAAAGAGAAAAATATTTTAAAAGATCCAATAAGAAACAACAAAGGAGTAGAAAGGAATTGAAGTATTTTAGGTGCTAACAAATATTTAAAATATAGCACATACAGTACTAAGAATGAAATTGTCACTAAGAGTAATCCTGGATAGCAGAATGAGGATTGTTCAGTTGGAATAGCTTACCGGACAGAGTTGGGGCAGTTTTTGCAAATCAACATTCACTAAGGAATTTGAGATGACTACAGTGAATCTAAAATGTTTAATGTGCTCTATCATCTCTCTAGTGTGTGTGTTTGGGGTGAGTTGGTTGATTTGTTTGTTGTTGCCCAGGCTACAGTGCAGTGGCTCACAGCTCACAGCATCCCCAAACTCTGGGCTCAAGCAATCCTCCTGTCTCAGCCTCCTGAGTACCTGGTACTAGAAGTGCCTGCTACTGTGCTCAGCTCTCTACAGTGTTTTTATTTTTTTTATCAACTGTGTTAACACTGCATATACCCACTACTAATAATGATTCATAGCTGATTGTACTGTTTGGGGCTTTTGTTTTCATAGTGATTATAATTTAATCTGAGCCTCATTGATAAAGGTGGATCTGTAATTACCGTATTCTACATTATTTCTAGAAAGCATCAGTTTTGTGTTTTACAAAAATATATTTTATTCAAAATTTTCATAAATTTGTTCTTGTGATTTCCTTTGGTGCTTGTTAGCATAATACGGTAGCCGACAGCCTGTGGGCTTTAAAGTTATATTTCACTTTTGTAATGTGGTTATGTCACTAATACTGAAATAAATTAGATGTGATGATGTCATTATTTATTTGGTCACCTTTGAATTTCTTATTCACATGTATTATGTTTAAATGACTATATGCCACTTCCTTTTCAAATTCCTGTTTCATAACTCCTTAAAGTAAAGGTACCCTTTTAGAGCTCTTAGTAAAGTATCTTTGAACAACATAATCGTTGTCATTGATGGTTTTTTAGATATAGAATATTAAATGTGTGTTTCCTGAAAGTCAGCATTTCCATCTCAATTTTTCTTAAATGCCTATAAGAAAAAAGAGTGGAAAAATATTTGACATCATTGACATTTAATTGTGATATTTTTTCATTGATTCGGCACATTTTTGAGCACCTACTTTATAAATAATAAACTGTTCATGGTGTTGGGGATACGGTAATGAAACAAAATGACTTCCTGATTTGGGGAGCTTATATTCTAGCGGAAAGAAAAGGTAATAAAATATACATAACAGGACAATGGTGATAATCGTTGCTGTTAACAGAAAAAGAGAAAAGGAGGTGAGAATAGGGGTGGGGATGGGTAGGGTAGGTGCTTGTGTGTGTGTGTGTGTGTGTGTAGTTTACTGTTAGAGCGGGGTTATGGGAGAGTTTGTGGATGAGGGCAGGGGGTAGCAATGGTCTGAATGCAGCAGGAGAATGTGACAACTACAACCAAAAAAAAAAATAGCTGGGCACTGTGGTGGGCACCTGTAGTCCCAGCTGCTTGGGAGGCTGAGGCAAGAGAATCACTTAAGCCCAAGAGTTTGAGGTTGCTGTGAGCTGTGATGCCACAACACTCTACCAAGGGTGACATAGAGACTCTGTCTCAGAAAAAACAAAAACAAAACCCTGCATATATGGGTGTCTCATTAATTTAACCCGTCTCCACCCTTCAGCATTTAGAGTTTCCTATGTTTTCTCCATTATGTTGCAGTGATGAATATCCTTATATACTGTGTATGCATTTCTGATTAACTTGGAAAAACTTTGAAAATTACAGACTTGAAAAGTATAAAATTAGTCATACAGGTGCTGAAGGCCCCGACTTCACCCCAAGGCAGTGTATCAAGCTACCACAATGGCACTTGTACCACACAGATATATACACATAAAAATAAAAAATAAATGGGGAAAAATATTTTTTTAATTGACTCGTGACTCCTCAGTGTGTTGTGAAATCAATTTAGTGGGTAATTAGTGCATTAATTTTAATGAAAATCTGTGCAGAAAAGAGTTAACCGGCTTGAGAGTGCTATCCTCAGAAAGTTTTCTTACAACGTTGGCCCTTGGCTGACCCAAGGAAACAGGATTGGTAAGCATTTCACTACACTGCTAAAACGTATTCCCTAAATGATAAAAGTGGCTTCTTATGCCTAAATTGTGCACACAGTATACTTTATGCTGAAAATTTGCCTTTCTGCTGGAAATCTGGAGTTTCAGAGGGAGCCTAGGTGAGCAGTGGCTGGTCAAAACCTTGGGCTCTGTGTAACTTCCTGGTAGATAAAACTTCACACGTACACAGTTGCCAGAAGAATCAGGCACGTCTATGTGACTTCACTGGGGAAGGACTCTTGGAAACTGGAGCCTGGTTTCCTCTGGTCTTCTCCCTGTGCACCTTTTCCCTTAGCTTATTGTCCCCTTTGCTGAGTAAATCTTAGCTATATGACCAAAAAAAAAAAAATAGCCTCAAAAAAGACATGGTCATGGCTATATGAAAATAACCTTTGGAAACTTATTTCGATGGCGCTGTCTTTTGTGGTATCCAGTACACGTTACTGAAAAGTCATAACGGATTTTCTTAAAATTTAATGAAGGAAAAAATGTTTCTCTCCCCTTGTGAGTTGTTACGTTTTTCTTTTTTAGACAAAACCAGCTATACACCCCATTATGTTTCTTTCCCATTTGCCTTTGTCCTGGGAGAATGTTAAGTGTGGGATTAATTGGAGTTGTTCTAAGCAAGTTTCTTAATAATATTAGTGCTTAAAACTGGCAGGTGCTCTTTACGTGTATTGTCCAGCTTTCTTGTATTTGTCGCTCTTATAAGCTACTTACAGGTTATTCTGTGGAATTATAAATTGGTTATAGAAAACAAGTGTATCAATATTATTTTAATAATATTAATATCAATATTTTAATAATAACATTAATATATACACGTATCAATGTTAGCAGTGTAGTAAAATGCTTACCAATCTTGTTCTCTTGGGTTAAGCGTACCCTATCTTGGGAGTAAAAGGCTTCTGTGTAGGTAATGTTGTGAGAAGTGTACACATTTCTCTCTATTTCATACTAGTATCACATGTTGTATAGGCATTTAAGCGCAAGTGTATACAATCCTGTGATTAAAATTGAGGTTATAGTCCTTCCTTAATTATGTATGTTTAAAAGTGGTTGACTTTTTTGGAAGTTATTATTACATCTTAACTGAGTACATGTTTTTACAGTGTGGCACCTAATGCTTTAATCCTCCTATTCCGGTTGCATTCAATAGTTATTTTGGTGCCAGTGTAGCACTGTGAATGAATTAACATACTTAGCACGGGAGGAATTAGTCCAGTGATAAAGAAAAACCTGTATTCACTTTACCAAAGGGGTTATCTCCTATTTTATTAACTAAACAAAAGAGGGTACCATATATATCCATGAATCTGACTTTTTATGCATTTAAAATATTTTTGATACCTTCCAACTCCGTGATAGCATATAATCAACTGAATTAGAGTTGTGATTATAATCACTATCCATTTCTAACACCAGTATTTAAGAGTTTGTGATAGGGTAACATGTAGCTAAGGAAAGACATGGTACATGTCTACAATAGAAATAGTGTGTCTATATTTAATTAATTTCCAAACTTTCTTTAGGAAAGTTTGTAATTTTCTTGGAAAATAACAAGTAGGGAATAGAGTTTATAAATTAAGGGCTCCTTAATTAGAGTAGATTAAAGGCAGTTTTGAACCGTGCAATACGACTGATTTATATCTGTATTTTATACAGTATTTAAAATAATCTCCTAGGCCTTTTCCCTTATATTTACAATTGTTTGCAATTTAAGTTACAACTATCTTTTATTTTAATAAGATCAAGTGACTCGATGGAAATTCAGGAGGCACTGGTATTGAGTAAAAAGAATTACTTTTTTTTTTTTCCCCCAGAGTTTGCCTTTATTTATACTTTATTTTGATACAACAGAATGAGCTCATTGTATTATTTCAGGGACAGATCTCCCTGAGCACAAGAATTTTCATTGAAAACATACCATCTTGTTTGTTTTTACTGAAGGCTTTCCAAACACGTTAGCATTCACAAAACTTGAGTTTTAACTCACAAGGGCAAAGAGAACAACAGAAAAGACAACAGTGGTCTAGAAATCCAGAGTCATTTTTAGAGGGAAAACAATGGGTGGAGGAGTAAGTGACTTAGCAGAAGTATTTGAAAGTTAGGTGAGTAAAAAAGGGGTGACAACAAGAAAGAGTTTATTGTGCACCACTCAATCTCAGAAAGCCTTTGGTATAGAATGGTACCAGAATATTTAGAAGCCGGAGGTGAGATGTGGGGCTCAAAGTAGTAGGAATTGTTAAAACCTAAATAAGGAAGAGGAATGCCCCCCCATTTCCTGACCCCACTCCCAGGGTAATGAAAACTAGAGGTGCATGGTGGAGGTCTTAGTGTGATGGGGCAGAGACACTTGCTGAAAGGGAGGGTCTAGGGAGATGTCCACATAAAGGGCCAGAAGTGTTCCAGCACTGGCAGATGGACATCACACCCAGGCATAAAACTGAAGGATTCTTCGTGGGAGAAGGTGTTTAGTCCCAGGAAAAAGACGCAAGGTTATAGACACTTGGTTATTTCCCAGCAAAAAAGGCCAGCTTGCCACCTGATCCCAATGATGCAGCGAGGCTGGTCGTGATCTTACAGAGAGCTTCTTACTCCCTCACTGTTAAATGTAGAGTTCATGAAATGAAGCAAGGGAGCACACAGCGTGGAGCCTTGGGATCCACTGCTGGAGGGAAGTGGCAGACCTAACCCGTCCACGTTGGAGCAGAGCAGAGGGCTTCAGAGAGTGTGCTATAAGGAAGGAAAAATGGGACTTGATAAGCTGATTGATTTGGGGAAAAATAATCTTCAGGAAAGTTTGCAATTTTATTGGAAAATAACAAGTAGGGAATAGAGTTTAGAAATTAATTAGCAATTAGTATGGAAAGCTCAAAAATAGAAAAATGAAATTTTCTAAGTTCTAGGATTGCAGTAGTTCATATAAATAATGAAATAGGTATTGTTTTGGGTGGCACCTATAGCTCAAGGAGGAGGGCGCCGGCCCCATATGCCGGAGGTAGTGGGTTTAAACCCAGCCCCAGCCAAAAACTGCAAAAAACAAACAAATAAACAAACAAACAAAAACCCAAGGAACATAGGTATTCTTTTAGAATTAATTGTAAATAGTCAACATTGTTTATATAATCACAATATTCTAAATGTGGAATATTAATTAATAAAACATTATGATATTGAAAAGGATGGAAATAAGTAAATGATGAACAAGGTAGAAAAGTTTTAAATTCTAATCTTTCTTTCTTTATTTTTGAGACAGTCACCGTCGGTACCACTCAACAGCAACCTTAAATCTCGGGCTTAAGCTTTTCTGTTACCTCAGTCTCCCAAGTAGCTGGGACCACAGGTGCCCACCACAGTGCCTGGGTTTGAACCTGCCAGCCTCCATGTATGGGGCCAGCGCCCTAACGGCTGAGCTATTGCCCTGAGCTATGGTGCCATGCCTCAAATCTTCTTCACTAGGCAATCAATAGGTTGCCTCTAATATAGGGGCACAGCATATTAAGAAACAGGAAGGTAAAACTGAAAGAAATAGCTAAGAGTTGAAAACTCTGCCTCTGAGGAATAAGGGTTAGGTCTCTAACCCTTTTTTTTTAATCTACCTTGCAAGAAGCACTTTGAATTTTAAAAGTAACATCCATGTGTTAACAGTGATTAAAAACAAAGTGGACAGTTACATGTAGAGAACTTACCTAACTCTAAATTTTGAGTTTCTTAGACATGATTGTCTTGCTCTGTGCCTTGGTTACTCACCTTCTTCTGGAAAGCCTTGGTTTCATCATTTGCAAAATGGAAGTAATAGCAATAATTATAACCACAAAACAAGAAAATTATAACAACAAAATAACTTTAAATGAATCTGATGAAGAGAAACAAAATGATGTACAAAGCTGTGATATAGTTTGGTACATATAACCAATGATGAGTATTATATTATTTGAACATTTCACTACAAATGCATTTGGCGCTCTAATCCATTAAGCTTTTGATAGGCCATAAGGCATCAGATTACATCTGAGTAGCAATTTGCCTTTACTTCATTACCTTTCAAGTCAGAATGATTGTGTCTATATTTAATTAATTTCCAATTAAATGTCCAATGATTAATAAAATTGGTACTTCTAAGGCTTGTTACAATTGCTAGAACTCTTCCTTTATTTCCTGTTTTAAAGTGCAGTATTATCTTCTATGTCTATTTCAAAGTGAGCTTTCAGTTTATATCTACTTATGTTTGCTAGATAATTTCTAAAATTCAATTCTGATGTGGTATTCTCAGTTTCCAGTGCCTCTTGCATATAACGGTAACTATTCCGTCTTATCAAATGCATGGCACAGACCTAGTGTTCCTCTGGTGGTGAAGACTAGATGTACATGATGACTACCATTTTGTTAGAATTGAAAATTCTAGAATTGGTTAGAAAAACGTCATACTATGCTGTGTATGTGGTAATGAAAACCTTTGGATATTTATGGCTTTTTAAATTCTGTGCATGATTATTCTGATTGTCAAATTTGTCTTTGATTACCTCTTGCAGAAGTGCTAAAGAAGATCACCACAATATTAATAGCAGTGTATAGATTTTCTGTAATACTTTTAGCACCAATATTCTTCAATTAATTTTTATGTAGGAATTTTTCCTTTTTTTTTTGAGACTGAGTTTCACTCTGTTGCCCTGGATAGAGTGCCATAGTGCCATGGCATCATCATAACTCATAGCAACTTCAAACTCTTGGGCTCAAGTGATCCTCATGCCTCTGCTTTCCAGGTAGCTAGGACTACAGGTGTCCACCACAACACCCAGCTAATTTTTCTATTAATTTTTTATTTTTTATTTTTTTGGCCAGGGCTGGGTTTGAACCCGCCATCTCCAGTATACGGGGCTGGTGCCCTACTTCTTTGAGACCAGCCTGAGCAAGAGGTAGACCCAATCTGTACTTAAAATAAAAAAATTGGGTGGCACTTATGGCTCAAACTCCTGAGTTCAAGCAATCCACCTGCCTTGGACTCCTAGAGTGCTGGGATTACAGGTGTGAGCCACTGCACCCAGCCTTATATGGGAATTCTTTATCTCTTTAAGTAGATTAAAACTATGGGGCAAAATATGAAAGAAACGTAAGAATATATGAATATATTTTCTTATTTTTACAAGAAGAAATATAGGAACGGTAAAGTAATAATAATGAAAATGTTTACCTAGCAAGGTGGGTGGGAATGAAGTAGAAGGTATAATGTGCCTTTCTGAGCATGAATACTCTGGGAGTGAAAGTACTCTGAGTACACTTTTCCTGTAATTTTGATTTTTGCAACATATAAATGTTTTGATTATCAAAACATTAAAATTAAATCAAAAAGGAATTCTGTTAAAAGCAAGCCTGAGAATAGAATAAGAACAGAAACATCTCAATGCTGTGTGTGGAGACTTAAAAAAATAAATTTTAAAAAACTGGGCATGGTGGCTCCTGCCTGTAATCCTAGTACTCTGGGAGGCCAGGGCAGGTGGATTGCCTGAGCTCAAGAGTTCAAGACCACCTTGAGCATGAGTGAGACCCCAATCTCTACTAAAAATAGAAAAGCTAGCTGGGCATTGTGGCAGGCGCCTATATCCAATTAGGAGGCTGAGGCAAGGGGATCCCCTGAGCCCAAGAGTTGAGGTTGCTGTGAGCTAGGACACCATGGCTCTCTACCCAGGGCACAGAGTGACGCTCTGTCTCAAAATAAATAATAAATAAATAAAAGATGACAGAAACAAAGGAACTAAGCTATCAATTGATTACATAATCACACAAAAGAATTAATTCAGGCAACACAGTTCTCTTACTTTATCCTTAGAAATGTTCTGCGTATAAAAAGAATTTCAAATAAACCTTGATCTTTACGCAGTGATTTGTTGTTGCTGGTTTGTTGGTATCATAATTAGGAAACTCTTCTGCACGTTTTAGAAGATGAAGCAAATAAATATGTTCCTGTTTTCTCGCAGCAAGGAAAGAAAGTTGAGGTGAGGAAGAGCCCTTGTAGTATTGAGTTGGAATTGGAGACATCCATATGAAATCATAATTTAACATAAAGATGGATAGTATGTACATATATAAGTTAATTGGCTCTGATCACTGAAGGGGCCTAGAGGCAATGATACTCCAGTAGAAATAAGTGCATCTGAAGCCCAAATCTTGGTTTCAAAATGTCATTCTCCACTAAAAGGAACAGCATTTTTTTCGAGAATGACCTGATTCCATCTGTAGGACAAAAAATTATTCAAGAATAATGCAGACCTGTCAAAAGTGTGGTGATGTTAAAAGCCCCACTGGTCAAATTGGGGACATGTTGACAGATAGCAATGAATTACAGCATAATGAACAAAGAAGAAAATTCTGTCTATAGTGATTTTTTTTTTTTTGAAAAGGAGGTATAAAACTTACTCTTTTATACAGGAGAATGTCAGTTAATGTAGATAGAATAGCAGAACTAGAAAATAATCATCATTTGCAACCACCCGTGCAACATCTGGTTGAGCTTATCAATGGGTGATACAATCACTGGGTAAAGTATTGTTGAGTAACAAAATATAGTCCCCTGGTCAAGTATGGTGAAAGATCACATGTGAATTACAAAGGGAAAAAGTACTTTTAGAATAGAGAGATCTGGCAGACACCATCATAACTGATCAATCACCCTGTCATCATGAGTAATGGGGTAAATTGAATGTACATCTTGATTTGACACAAAGAAAAGTACACACCATCAAAAATGTTTAACTGGAATTAATTACGGAATTCGATTAAGGAAAAAGTAATTGATAGATCCAGATTGTGACGCATTCTACAAAAAACTGGCCTAAATTTCTCAAATTTTGAATGACATTATTTTTTATAAAGTTGAAGTATTAAGATAGATAAAAGAAATGACAACTAAATGGACTATGTGATCCTTGATTGGATGCTAAATAATTTTTTAAAGTGAGCTATAAAGAGCATTTGGGGGGGAAATTGGGGCGATATAAATATGGAACTTATATTAAGTAAAAAGACTTCATCTGTACTAAGTTTCCTGATGAGATGATTATATTGTGATTAAATAAAAGAATGCTCTCTCTTTTAAATGGCCAAGGAAGAATGAAAAAAAAAAAAAGTGTGTGGGTGTGTTTTAGAGAGAGAGGGAAAAGAGAGAGAAAGGGAGACAGAGACTCAGAAGCATTTCAAAATAAAAAGCTGAAAATAAATAACTTGAGGGACACATTATGGGCGTGCATGCATTTTTTTAACGCACATTAGTACATTCTTTGCCAATACAGGGACTTGGTAGAGATTTTTGATTTTGCAAAAGGGATGGTGTGGAACTGAAGGCAATTAGCCTGCTTCCTAAAATACGGAACAGATCTTAGTGAAATGTTTTGAAAATATGTGACCAAATGACATGAAGACGTTAAAATGAAAATCATTCATCTGATTTTTGAAGGAAAAAAAAATTCTTTGCTAAAATAATAAACATTAAAATAATATGCTGCCAGTTTGACATACCAAGTGAAAGTCACAGTTGGCCTCCTAGCTTGGTCAGCCTTCACAGTAGCCCTGGGCAGGGGACCATAGTGCTGTGAAGGCGGCCCACCTGCCTGGGCCCGCGCTGCCCTGTTCTGCTCTTTCCTTGCAACCTGCTGGGGTGCGCTCCCCTTGCCAGACTTCCCACCATCAGCAGGGCTTTAGACAGAGCTGCTCATCAGCATGATAAACAGCTACTGCTGCAATTAAGAGACACCCTCTGGCTTGGGGCTAGTTGTCTGCCAAGGTTTTGATTATTCTATTTCAGTTTATTTCAACAAACTAATCCTAAATGCTTACTGTATTCAGGGCAGTGTCTTGGTGCTCCCTAGGATACCAAGGCAAATAAAATGTGGTATGTGCCTCGGAAAAGTATAGAATCTATGGAAAGAGGGCTTGAGACAGTTAAATCCGTGTCTATTATTAAAAGATAGTGAGAAGTAATTTAAGAGGCAAACAATCCTAGGAGAATTTGGCATCAGAGGTCCCTTGTCTTTAGGGCTACCATGCAGGTCTTTCTCAGAGTGCAGGACTGGAAGCCCAGTCATCCAGATGGTTTGGGACATTTACAGAACCATGATTCATGGATGCAAGATCTGGTTGTATTTTTTTTTAATTGCCTTGCTTTCTGATGTTAATTATTGCAAGTAGGCTGCCAAAGAAACATCTGTTCGGGGTTGGATTTTGGATAAGGGCTTGCTGCTTTGGCTTGGAAACTATTCTTACTTCACATAGAATGTTGCATAATTTCCATGAATACTGTGTAGCGTGCATGGATCATCAAACCAATACAGATCAATCCAGGGCTACAAAATATACAGAAAAGGGGGAAACAACAATATGAATACGGGATATATTGAAGCTCATAATTAATAAAATATAGACACATTAATAATTTGCCATTTTTGTTTATTAAATCAAAGGCAAGAATTTCGGAGGGGTTTTTTGGCGTTGTTTTTGTCTGTATACTTGGTTTTGTAAAATGAGAATACCCATGAGAACAAGGTGTAATAAAAAGGTTACTATCAGGGAGTGTAAATAAACATGACTTTCGGAAAGCATTTTGGCAATGTGTTGAGGGTTGTTATAATCATGACACACTTGACCCAGTAATTTTAATTCTGGAAATGTATCCTAAGGAAATAATTTGAAATACTGAAAAGGCTTTATGCTCAAGTTATTCATCCCACATTATTTACAATAGCATTAACTTGGAAACAGCTCCATGTGGAGTTTACTGTCTCTCAGGTATCAACTACCTTCAGAAATAATGGCTGGGTGTGATGGCTTATAGCTGTAACCCTAGCACTCTGAGAGGCCGAGGTAGGTGGATTTCCTGAGCTTACGAGTTCGAGACCAGCCTGAGAAAGAGTGAGATGCTGTTTCTAAAAAAAAAAATAATATCCAGATGTTATGGTGGGCTCCTATAGTCTCAGCTACTTGGGAGGCTGAGGTAAAAGAATCAGTTGAGCCCAGAATTTGAGGTTGATGTGAGCTATGATGCCAGGGCACTCTACCAAGGGCGACAAAGAGGACTGTGTCTCAAAACAAACAAAAACAATGATTATGGACAATAATAACATAGAAAATGATTATGTTATGTAGAAAGACAAGTTATCAAATTGAATTTAGAGGACATATATAACAAATTTAGTAGATCCTAAATGAAAATGTTAATATTGGTAGTGTGTGGATAAGGCAAAGTATAATTTTTCCCCTTTTTCTGTTTTCCAGTTTTCCTTTATAAAAATCCCTTATCAGCTGCACAAACACAAGTACCCACACTTTCCCTGTGTAACTGAAAAATTGACTAGGAAGATCAGACATTGTTTTCTTTAATAAAGAAAATGCTGCCAGGGCTGTCATTGTACATTCCATACCCCGCTCCCCAGGCTGTCTGAGATCTGTTTTCCTACTAGTTTTAGCAAGTGAGACTCAAACCAGACTGATTTGGTTTAGGGACTAAAATATGCTTCTATTTTCCCTCCAGTAAATGATATTAATAGATAAAATTTCTATACTTGAACCTCTGTAAGTTGGCCCCCCAAGAAACTGTAACAACCTGGTCAATGTTCGGAGATGGTCAGTGTAAGAAAATAGGCCTCCTGTACTGATAGGTGCATGTGGTGCACGTCCAGTTTATGAAAATTAGATCAACTAAAGGTGGTGGTCAATGTAGAGAGGTGTCAACTGTAGAGGTTCTACTGTAGTTTCATTAGATATAGTAGGAAACCAGTGAAATTGTAGCCAGTAGCAGTTTGACAAGTAGCTCATTAGTAAAAGTAAATATCAGTAGCAATCAGTACCCTTCAATCTGAGCAGCCCAGGATCACTGACGAAGTTGGACTAGTATGGACCGGCAGATGGATAGAGGGCCACAAGTGTTTCCTTCCCTGTATCTGTTCCTTTTTACTTTCCCTGAGCATACTGGGTGCAACAGCTGAGCCCATAGCCAGCCAGGGAGGTGGCTATTCCCCTTAAGGGAGGCGAGGTATCCAGATTGAATAGGGTCTCTACCCTCATAGTTGTAACTGATCATATTTCTTTTCTTATGACCAATGATGACCAAGGCTAATTTAGCTATCACTGCTTCCTCTCCTCCAAACCTCTTAAAGTAGTCCAGACCAGGACACTCATTAGTCTATTAACAAGGCCACGTTACACATTGGGCAAAACAGACGAAATTACATTTTCTTCACCTTAGTTCAGGGGTCCTCAAACTTTTTAAACAGGGGGCCAGTTCACCGTCCCTCAGACCATTGGAGGGCCGAACTGTGGGCCCCGAGATGAGTCGGCTGCTAAGCAGGACAGGCAGCGGCAGGAAAAAAACCTGGTGGGCCGGATAAATGTCCTAGGCCGGCTGCATGTGGCCCGTGGGCTGTAGTTTGAGGATGCCTGCCTTAGTTGATGTTGTACTTGGGCAAGTGGCCTGGCCTGGTGTGCTCCATTGTCCTCTTCACCTACTCCCTGCTTGACCGTGAGCATCGTGTGCCTGGAGACCTATCACATGGTGCTCTCTAGGAAATCTCACACTAACTCTATTAACCTCTTTTTGAATTTTGGCAAATACTCATTAAATGCCTACTCTGTGCCACAGGGTGAGCAAGATATTGGAGATGTGAGAATAAACAAGGCACAATTCTTTCCCTCAAAGAGTTTATAGGGTAATGGAAAATTAGACAATCATTCTAGAGTAGGCTAAGTAAAACAACAGGAACAAGTATAGATTGCTACAGGAGCACATATGGTTAAAGATCACCAGAGGCAGTTTTGAGGGATTGGGCAAGTCGTCCAGAAGAATTTGACATCTGGGAACACTCCTACACTGTTTGTGCAATTGCAAACTAACTGGAATGAAGTATGGAGAATCCTTGTAGACCTCAAAGTAGACTTTCTATTTGCTCCTACAATCCCATGACTTAAGTATCTACCTAGGAGAGAAAAACTCATTTTATCATAAGGATATTTGCACTAGACCGTTTATTGTAGCTCAGTTTACAATCACCAAGATGTGGAATCACCCCAAGTGCCCATCAGCCCATGAATGGATTAGTAAACTGTGGTATTTGTGTATCGTGGAATACTATTCAGCCATAAAAAAGATGTAGGTTTTACATATTTTGTATTAACCTGGATAGGATTAGAGAACATTCTCCTTAGTAAAGTATCACAAGACAAGTATCCAGTATACTCCATACTAACATGAAGCCAGTAAATGAACAAACACAAGCCCACACAAGAGAAAAAATTAATTCAAGTTGGAGAAAGGAGGGAGGGAAGAGGGAGGGGGATTAGTATGTTCTCGCCTAATGGGCCTGATGTAAGGGTACGTGGCACACCTCCTGGGTGCGGGCCACAACTATGGCAGGGACTTTACCTAACAAACACAAATGATGCAACCTAATTCTAACCTCATATTAATCTGCAATTAAAAAAAAGAATTTAGGGGTGGTGCTGTGGCTCAAAGGAGTAGGACTCTGGCCCCATATGCCGGAGGTGGCAGGTTCAAACCCAGCTCCAGCCAAAAACTGCAAAAAAAAAAAAAGAATTTGACATCTAAACTAAAACATGAAGGAAAGGAGTGTGTATAAAGTGTGCCCCAGGTAACAGGAAAATGTGTGAGAGCCCAGAGGCAAGATATAGTATGAGTTGGGCCTTTATTTTGCATGTAGAAAGTTTTTACTTTATACTGAGATCATGAAGTATTTTAATTAGTGGAGTTACATGGTCAGACTTTTATTTTCAAAAGTGTACCCCAGAGAAGAAAAGGGAACCCTTGCACACTGTTGGTGGGAATGCAAATTAGTACAGCAATTATGGAAAACAATATAAAGATTCCTAATTTCTTTCTTTTTTTTTTTTTACAAATTGTATTTAATTTGGACCAAAGTACATTACTTAAACATTAATTTTTTAATTCAACACGTTAATATGTTGTTTATCATATTGCATCCTCATTTATAAGTGAAATATGTTTGTAATTTCCCCTTTATAATAATATATTTTCTCCAATTTTAATATCAGGTGTATCCAGATTAAGTAAATTGATTATGAAGGATTTCTTTTTTTATTGTTGGTAAGATTTGGCATGATCTGGTTTTTTTGAAATTATCTTTTACTTTTATTTATAAATCATAGTTGTCTATTTTTTTGAGACTTCGGAAAAAACAAAGTAAAAAGAAGTTAACTGATCAAAGTATTCTATAATAGACATCTATTTGACAATATGAATGTTACTTTCTTTGCATTACTACTATTATTATTGCTTAATATTTTATTGCAACAATTGTCTGATTTCTTTTCTGAATGTATTTATCTACATTCTTCATGAGGTTTTTGTTCTCAGCCCTTGTGTTAAATATTTTTATTGTCATTAAATTTAGCCATTTTAGTTCTGTGAAGACAAAAGTGGAAACCCAATATATACATGTACAAGTAAGAAAAATTTAAAAATAAAAGACTCCTCAAAAAATTAAAAATAGAATTACCAGGTAATTCAGTAATCCCACTACTGCATATATAGTAGAACCTCCATCATTGACCCCTTCCTACATTGACTGCCTCCTTAAGTTGATCTAATTCTTGTAGACCTATAGATTGGACATGTGCCACATGTACATACCTGTCTAGTAGGCCTAGTTCCTTATGTTGACCACCTCCGTATGCTGACAAGGCTGTTACAGGCCCTGGCGTGGTCAACTTTCAGTTATCCTATGGTATAACTGAAGGAAATGAAATTAGCATGCTGAAGACTTATCTGCACCCTCATGTTCATTGCAACATTGATCACAGTAGTCAATATATGGAAACACCCTAAGTGTCCATTGATGGAAGAATGGATGAAGAAAGGAAGGAAGTCTGTCATTTGTAACCACACAGATGGAAGACATTATGTTGAGTGGAATAGGACAGGCACCAAAAGAAAAAGTACCAAATTATCTCACTTAAAAATGGAATCTCAAAAAGTTGAACTCCTGGAAGCAGAGAGTAGAGTGGTGGTTACAAAGGGGCTTGAGGGGAGTGAGGGTTGAGGGGATACTAGTCAGAACATACAAAATTTTAGACAGGAGCAATCAATTCAAGAGATCTGTTGTACAATATGGTGGTTATAGTTAATAGCAATGTATCACATGCTTGAAAATTTGTAAGAAAGCAGAGTGTAAGTGTTTTCAGTACAAATAAATATGTGAACAAAGCATTTTTTGTTCTCCAGAGGCTAAACTAATGTAGTGGCAGTGGAGATCAAAAGATGTAAATAAGTTAATAAAGTAGCATTTTGGGCGGCGCCTATGGCTCAAAGGAGTACGGTGCCGGCCCCATATCCTGGAGGTGGCAGGTTCAAACTTGGTCCCTGCCAAAAACTGCAAATAATAATAATGATAATAAAGTAGGATTTTATTGATTGTTTGAGGGACAGATGAGACAAGAAAAGTCAGGAGGGAGTAATACTTTGGGTTATGGTTTCTATGGCATTTTCTGGAATAAGGAACATGATGAGAGGTGCTCAGTCAGGGAGAGATAGGAACGGATGAGTTTGGTTCCAGACTGATGAGTTTGAGGCACTGGTCTGAGGACATCAAGGAAGGAATTCATGGAAGTGAAACCATGGGGTGGAAGAATAACCTTGGGAAATGTACTCAGTGGGTACGATCCATTATAAATGGAAACTCAGAGACCCAGGAAACTTTAAGGGAGAGGTGCAGGAAGAATCCATAGAGGGGCGGGGACAAAAGCAAGCAAGGAGAATCAATAGAATCTGATATCCTGGGGTCAAGAAAGAAACAGAGGTCATCAGAGTCAGATCCTGCCCAGGAGGCAGGAGGGTAAGGATTCAGAAGGGCATTGGCAACCAGAAGATCATTGGTAGTTTGTGGAGAGTGACTCAAAGTAGAAGAGGTGAGACAGATGGCAGTGGGTTTTTAAAGGTTGACATGGAAACAAGAACATTTCATAATCTTTCAGTTACCTTGCTTTACAATGGAAGAAGAGAAAGAGATAGAGACTGAGGCACAGACAGTCCAAATGAGGGTTGTTCATTTGACTTTTATGGCGGGAGAAACTTGAGCAGGCCTATGTGTCTGAGTGTCTGAAATTAGCAAGCGAGACGAGATCCGTGACAAGGTGGATAGAAAGAACCCCATTGAGAAGCTTGAGAAGTCCTGCTGTCTGTGAAGGGAGGAAGCAATGACTGCAGTCACATGCACTCCGTTGTGAGAGAGGTGGAAAGTGGAAGGCGTTTGTAGCTGACGTCGGATTTTACCCTGTCAAGTAGGAGGTGGAATATTTGATAGTGTGTGTATCCTTGAGTTGAAAGGAAAAGTTGGGGGAAAGGCCTTGAAGAAGGAGGTGACAATTAGAGATGAGGTTGGAGATCATCTGCCTGTCTGCAGGACTGAGGGAGGTGAAAGTTAGACTGCTCGTACTTACCAAAGCATCACCTTCAGGAAAGCGTTAACTGCATTTAGTAAATGTAGAATCCTGAGCAGCCATTACACCATGGCATCATTATTCCAAGCTGTTAGTTTTGTAGAATCTGGGTAAGGCTCTGCAGGGTCACAGTGGCAGTGTCCACACTCTGGTGGTGACTAGGTTTGAATTAAAGCCCGAGTGATTCTTTGTGTGTGACCTTCGGCAGATTACTGTTGTGCTTGAGGTTATACGTCTTTCTCAAGAACAAATGAGGTGATCAATGGAAAATGCTTGGAATAGTATCTGGCAGATATTAAGCATTCAATAAATGTTAGCTGCCGCTGTCACCATCCCGATCGTTCCACTGAATGATGCGTTGTTACAGTTCACTATGACAATAGTGTAGGTTTCTAGTAGGTTTACGGTGCAAGCCTTTAGAACATTGAAAGCACTAACATGTCATCAGTCCTCCACATGTCACTGGTACAGAGGATGACAAAAGGCACTGTGCATTAAAGGATAAAACTGAAACAAATATTAACAACCTTTGTCTGAAAAAAAAATAGAGAATCAAAGTTAGATGTTGTTTAAGTCAGCTTTTTTAGTAGGCAGAGTTTCATATTCAATCCTTAAACTCTCCAGGAATTGTACTGCTTTCATGGATGACCCTTGATCTCACGGAAGATGAGATCCGTGAGGTAGACAACTTTTATAACTTCTCTCTCTCCCTGTTGGTCCTTTTCTTATGGCCTTTAAAATGTCCCTAAATATCTTAAAATGAATGATGCACCTACCCTAATCTACGTCCCTTATTGGATAAAAAAAAATGAAAATAAATATAAAAGGACCGTGACGTACTTGAAGTACAGTAGCAGTATTTTCAGATGTAAAGAGTACTAGGGTCTGGGACGTAGTAAATATTTATATTACTATGAAACACAATAATATTTTTGTTATATTTGTTGAATGAAAATGACATCATTTGTCCTATTTTTGTTTCCATTTATACTGTGCTTATTCATCTTAATCTCCATTTTTTGGTCCCATACCCTGTTAGCTATATGATAAAATCTAGGACTGTCTGCCCCCAACAACATGCAGGCAAACAACACACAAAGAGAATCTGAGGACTCTAGGTTAGGATCTTCTGATATAAATAACTCAGTGTGGCTTCCAAAAGAATTTAATTTCTGGTATATCTGTTATGACAAAATTGAATTCGGTATAAAAAAGTGGCTCAGTAAGTAGGGCGCCATATACCGGAGGTGGTGGGTTCAAACCCAGCCCCACCCCCCCAAAAAAACTGCAAAAAAAAAAAAAAAAGAAAAAGTAAGAACATAAAATAAAGCTAAAAATAGCTAATGCAAATTTGTACCATGTAAAGCCACTTACACTGTACAATTATTCTTTCTTTACACAGATGTTTCACTTACACCTATGTTTCACTTACAAGAGAAACATCTGAGAGCTTTATAAAACACCATGTTAGGTTTACTTATTATTTATTGCTAAAATACCATGTTCCTCTGGTTTTTTACTGCTCATGTAAGTCTTCTGATGTATTCTCCATCTTCCTGTCTTTTTCTAATTCTTCATCTTAGTTGGTTTTCTTAAGTGAATTGTTATTGCCATCAAAAACATGTTTGATCTATTGCATTTACTATACCTGAGCAAATATTTACCTTGTAAGATCAAAAAGTTTTAATTGAATTCCAACCAAAGAAATCATGAAGCTCAGTTGGATTTTATAAAATATATTTTCATAAATCAAGACATTTAACCCTAAATATTCCTATCCTTTCTCAGTCAAATCACAGCCTTTTCAGTAAGAGTTGATAGTACATTCATTTGCCATGCCACTCTTTTGGGGACACTTCTGTATTTCAGCAATATTTTAAAAAGAGTTTGTTACACTTGTAGAATAAGTTTACTCCCTACTTTGAAGGTATTAAAATTTAAACACAAAAGAAAGAGCAATTTTTTAAAAACATATTTATTTCTGTTTTAATTTTGTTTCTGGTAAATATAAAGGTAAAATTTCCTAAATAGTATTTAGCATTAGTATTTTACGAACTAGTATTTTATATCTGGAAGTAGTGAATGGAAGCCAGGAAAGAGGAAATTCTTTCTTTATTGAAGCTAAAAACTCCAGGTAATGAACAGACTATTCCTAGAACTGGGTGGATGGTGCACAAAGATACTTTGTTTTGGCATGAAAAGGCTCTGTGGAAATTGCTGTTTTAAGTTAAAGAACTATGTTCTCTTGGTTTAACGTCTAGGAAAGCATTGACACTTGCCAGTTTTGGAAGACCGAAACCTTTGGGGGAAGAAAAGTTTAAATGTTTGTGAGGAAAAATATAGAACCAGTATATATTTTTTAAAATAGTCATCCTTGAGGAATGATTTTGTTTCTCTATTTGTTAAGGAGGTTTGACGATGAAGAGTTTTTGGTTTTTAAAAACCTGTGTTGAAATCAGCTACACAAAGGCCACACTGCTTTCTGTGAACAGGCTGTGATCCCACCCAGCACCGTGTGGGGTGGGATTCCCATAGGAATTACTTTCCTGAGTCATAGCTGCTTTCTCCACGGCATACTGCTGGGTGTTAGGACAAAGCTCAGAATCACGCCAAGGAATAAAGTAAAAACTAAGACAACCAAAGGTATTCAGAAACAAACTTAAATGATGTCACGATCCAATTTTAGTAAGCAGAACCCACAATTCTCAGTATCCTGTCTTGTTTTCAATACCATTCCAAAGATTGGTTACTGGTTTTGCTGTAACTCTGAAACGATTATCTATTATAGCTCAACAAACACTTAACGGAAAAAATAAATAAATACAGACACACAGGGTACAATCAAACTTTTAAGAAAAATACTTGAACTTGAAATAGGAAAAAAAATAATTCTACAACCTGAAAAATAAATTGTTAGTGGCTGCTTCTTCTTCCATCTCGGCATATGTTTTATGTACTTATATTACAGAAATAAAATTTGCATTCTATTTTTTCATCTACCATTATAAGAAATTCTTCTGCAAATTTTTTTCTACTTGAGGGATTAAGGCAGAGGTCCTCAAACTTTTTAAATAGGGGGCCAGTTCACTGTCCCTCAGACCGTTGGAGGGCTGGACTGTCCCTCAGACTGTTGGAGGGCTGGGCCCCAGGACGAGTCGGCTGCTAAGCAAGACAGGCAGCGGAGGCAAAAACACCAGGCAGGCCGGATAAATGTCCTAGGCGGGCTGCATGTGGCCCGCGGGCTGTAGTTTGAGGACGCCTGGATTAAGGTGTAGCCAGGTCTCCTTATTGAGATCCTTGTCGTTCTTCACGGTTTAACTAAAAGGCCTCTTCCTCCATGAACGGTCAATACTAGTTCTCCTCTGAGTTTCTGTGCCTGCACTGCGGTTATTTATGCACATGTCCATGTCCCTGATCATAGTAGCTGGTGAAGTACTTGCCTGTGGCAGGCACTGAATAGATACTTGAGTGCTGAATTGAAACTAACTCATGGAATCATTCACAGCAACTTGACTGAATAAGAAGTTTAGGGGAGAAGAAATCAACAAAGTCATACAAGGAATATGCCAGTAAACAGAGAGAAGTGGTGAGATTAATTTCTGATGATGTACAAGTAGGATTTAAGTGTAAAAGTACCAAACAGGGAGAAGACTCTGAAGACAGAAGAGTCATTAGCCTGTATGCCCTGGGCAATATTGCAGCTACATAGATTAACAGAAAATTATTAGAAATGCAAAGATAATTTGAAAAAAATTATATTAGCAATTCTAACATTCCTCATTCAGAGTCCATTCAAGCAGATAAATAATAAGACTATAGATAAATTGATTGAAGCAAATTATCAAAGCTGTGGTTTAATAGAATACTGTATAAAATCTTACATTCCTTGATTAGAGTGAAAAAAATAATAATGTCTAAGAAACACTTAAAAGAAGAGTTGTAAGTGGCCAAAACCAAAACCTTTAATATTTCCAAAATTAAGATTTCCTAGTATATTTACATAGTTTATACTCAAGTAAGGTTAAAAATATATAATAGGAAAAAGTTACCCCCCAAAAGTTTTAACTACATGGAAATTAAGAAACACTTAAGAAAACAGATTATAAATTACCTAGGAAATGGCAGAATATGTCATATCCAAAATTTTTGAACATAACAAAAAGCTGTATTCATTGCTAATGAATAAAAGCAGAAAACAAAGGGACAAGGGTTCATCTTAAGAAATTAAGAAAAATAATAGGATAAACCAGATGAAAGCAGAAAGAGGAAAATATGAAAGATAAAAACCCAAAGGAAGGAAAACAAAAAGAAAATCAGCACTAGAAAGGCTGAGCAGGTCCCAAGCTGAAGACTTTCAGAAATAAAGGATAAACCCTTTAAGAGTTTGATGTAAGAATAAAAGAAAGTAAAAATAGACAAGATGAGAAAAGAAAAAATCAGAGAGAGGGAGGGAATAGAATATTCAATTGCAACAGAAGTGAAAATCTAGGAAATAGATGCTTCCCTAGGAAGAAGACCCTAACGTCTCAGATGGTAATTGGCTTGTTCCAGTTTCCCACCTTTTCTGAGATTAATTTTGGTACTTGATCATTCCTGGAACCTTTTTTATTTTCTTTTTGGTGGTTTTTTTTTTTTTTTTTTTTTTCAGTATTACAAGGCCACATCAGACCTGCCTGAGGCTTTGGTTTTTGAGTATCATACTTTTACAAACCAACACACCAGGGAAAGAAGAAAGACTTCAAACAATACGTGAGGAGACGTTAAAGAAGTGGGGATGTTGACCTTGAAAAGTCTGGAGGGACAGGAGAGATGCTTCTAGTATTTACATATCCGATAGGACCCCAAGAGAGGAATAAAAACACCTTGCTGTATACAGGGAACAGATCTGCAAAGCGACTAGATTACTCTTCTGGGCCAATAGGTCTATTTAGCAGCAATTTTCCATAAATCTATTAACCTTAGATTTGCTGAGTCAGTGGCACTGGTCCACTTACTCACACATTCTCAAAATTGCCTTGTGTTTGCAAAAGTTTGCTTTCTTATTTCACTTTTCAGAATTGTTAAGCAAATTTACTACATTTTTTTCAATGGCTTTTGCTTTTGGCATTTTAATGATATTTATGAACATTTTAAAGGCCACAAGAAAAGGACCAAGAGGGAGAGAGAGAGGTTATAAAAGTTGCCTTGTGGGTTCCATACATTTTTTAAAACTTAAAGTTGTCTTTTAAACTAGTACCTGGAATTTTCACCTGTATCTTTTAACAGAAATTGAACATACAGGTAAGTTGTTGTTGTCTTTTAAGGCTTTCTTTTCCCCCTCGACTGTAGTAATGCTAATTACTACCTGGTGGTACTAGCTCAACTAAAAATAGTTCCTATGTGATTTCAGGCCTACTACTGCCAACTATTTACATTTCCATAATTCTGTGTCTCAACTTGCAACTTGGTTAACTTTATAGGAAAATGGAGGCATTTTTCATGTAAAGGTGTATGTTTATATAGCATGCATGTTTGTTTATATTCCTTTTTAATACATGCTTTTGGAGATAGAACAGTGAATTATGAATGAGAGTACTGAATTATCAATTATTGTAGAAATTAAAATGTTCTCCGAAAAGAAGCTTAAAAGTTCTTAATTTCTAAAATCAGTTTTGTGCAATACTTTCTAAATATCAAGGAAGACAAATAATAGCAAACTTAATTATTGAGTATTCCCTATCTGCCAGGTATTGTTCCAGGCGTTTTGCATAAATTAACTCATACCCCTCTAATCATCGTTGCTATATTCTCTTTCCTGTTTTACAGATGTTGATGCTGAAGAAGGGAGAGATTAAGGAGAGATTATGATTAAGGAGCAAGGACAATTTGACTTTGGAATCTACTCTTAACTACTACATGCTATAGCTTTTTAATGCTAAAGCATTAGAGAGCTTAAGTAGAATTTCAGTCTTTTTGTAAAGAAGTTAGAGCACATCTCAGAATTATAACATTTTACAACTAGAAGAAATACCTAATGTGAATTAGTCTATATCCAAGATAGATAGCTGTGTATGTCACTGGAACTCAAGGACGCATAGCACGTAAACAGTACTAGGACCTTCTGTGTGATTTTCATTTCAGAGTTCTTTTTAAAAAGTATCTGTATACTGTATTTATGTTATGGTTGTAAGAAATTTTAATGTCTCAGATCGATCCAAAAAAAGAAAGTACAGAACGTTCAAACAAAATAAACTCGAATTTTTCCTCTTAAAAATTTCCCCCTCTAAAGTATAGCCAAACATCTGGTTTGTTTTAAAAATTCTACATTGAGAAAAGCAAATTATATCATAGTTAAATAAATGTGTACTCATTCTATTTAGCTGAGCACATATTACACATGTATCCCTCAGTTTAAATAGTTACCCAGTAATTTACATCAAAAAAACCCCTTCATACTAGTATTCTATAGGGATGAAATGAATTCAGGAGTTGTTTTCACAAAGAATAAAGATAAATTATTGACTCCTAAAATACTAATTATTTGCTTACCATCTAATAATTCATCTTAATGTGTTTTTCAAGGAAAAATGGATTGTGTTTATGATTCTTTTGAATTATTAAGGAAGAAACATTTATTGGCCTTTTAAATTCCCAAGTCTGAATTTACCCAAGTCTGCTGTTTATCTCATAATGTATAACAAATTGTTCCTTTGGGGCCTCCTTGTTACCTTGTATCTCCTTCACTGCAATGTTTCAAATCTGAAGAACAAAAGGCAAGAAAATTCTCTCAATTCTAAGGACGATAAGTGCAATACAAAGAAACCACACTTAGACACATCAAGTAAAAGTGTCACCTATCAGGGTGGTGCCTGTGGCTCAAAGGAGTAGGGCACCAGCCCCATATGCTGAAGGTGGCGGGGGTTCAAACCCAGCCCCAGCCAAAAATTGCAAAAAAAAAAAAAAAAAAAAGTGTCACCTATCAAGTACACAGTAGTGGGAGACCACAGGAAAAAGGCATTATACTATCTCATTGCATGTAATATGAAAATATCTCCCAAATATATCGTTGAGTAAAGAAAACCAAGTGGCGATCATTTGCTAAGATTTGCGTTAAAAGGGGACAGTATACGCAAACACACATAGTTGCATTTCCTATATTTGCTTACATTGTTTCTGGAAGGAACATCATCATTTCATGGAGAAAAGAAAACAGTTGTAAGAGAAACTTGTCATGGGGGGTTTTGAACTGTGAAAATGTATGACCTTGTTTAAGGAACTGAGTTTTCTTTTGTTTTGTCTTGTTTTGTTTTTGAGACAGAGTCTCACTCAGTGTTGCCCATACTAGAGTGCCATGGAGTCAGCCTAGCTTACAGCAACCTCAAATAACCAGCTTCAAGCAATTGTCCTGTCTCATGTCTAGCTAAGGACTAATTTTTTTTTCTTTCTGTTTTTAGTAGAGATGGGGTCTTGCTCTTGCTCAGGCTGGTCTTACTCCTGAGCTAAAGCCATCTTCCTGCCTCAGCCTCCCAAAGTGCTAGGATTGCAGGCCTGAGCCATAGCACCCAGCCAAGTTAAAATATTTTTAATTTACATAAGTGGATAAGGGAGCATGAAAATTCCAGTAGAAAGAAAGGAAGAAAGAACTTTAAGTATTTTAAAAGGTATGACGTGTAGAAAAATACATTTGGAGTGATTTCATCAAACCTTAATACCACATTCCTTGTATAGTTATTATTGTAACTATGTAAACTTTGTTTTAGGGAATTTTCAAGTGCTACGAGAACTCTATCAATTCTTTCAAAATTACACGTTGCTGTGACTTTGATATGCTGTTCCCTAATGATCATGAGGTTGGTCATTAGGGAAAAGTTACTGGTCATTTGGACATCATCTCCGGACAGTGTACAGTACCTTGTCCATTTTTCTGTTGGGCTGGTTGTTTGCTTATTTCTTACCAATTAGGAGATATTTTTGCATTTTCTGGATATATAAAACTTGTCATTTCTATATTACAAATACCTTCCAACACTTTTGTTTGAATCTCCACTCTGTTAACAATACCTATTGGTGTAAAGAACAGTTTAAATTATATTTAGTCCAATTTATCAAACTTTTATGATTTTTAATGTTGTATATAATCTGTCCTTTCTTCAAGATCATGAAGATACTCTTCTCGATCATTTTTAGAAGCTGTATTACTTCACCTTTCATATTATAGCTATAGTCTTTCAGGGTTGAGGCAGAAGTCAAGTCTAACTTTTTTAATGGATTTTTGAGTGACTCAGCATGATTTATTAAAGAAACCATCCTACTCTATGCTCAATAGTGACAATATATCCCACATATATGGGATGTATAGAGATATATCTGTCCACAATGTTAAGTCATTTTGTTCTGTACTCTTTCCACTGTTCTGTTATCTATTATCTAGTGCCAGTGTCACACTATGTATTTCAAGTCCTGTGGTTCTTTATGATTACTCACAAACTTTTGCTACTTTTCTAGATAAAGAACGTTTTATCTTAGCCCATTGAGCTGCTATATCAAAATATCATAAAGGGGTGGCTTAGAAACAACAGCGACCAGCAAAGCACCTTCCTGAAGCTTTCCTCCCTCCTCTGGTTGCTTCTTCCCTGTGTCTGCTGTTTGGCATTTTTACTTGGCGCTCCTCCGTGTGACGTTCTTCAAGCTGTAATTATCTTGCTTAGAGTTGAGAGAACTTCCAGAATCGGGGGCTTAATGTTTTTCATGTTTTTAAAAATTCAAAGATCCTAGTATTGAGTTCTTAAATAGCTGCCAATTAAACAAAAAAGCATATGTGTCAGGAGAGCAGCCACTTTCCGGTCATCCCTGATGAATACAGTTATGGGGACATCAGTGAATCTGAAATGCACCTGCCCCATGGTGTCTACAAACTAATTAATGAACACAAAGTAATTAATGTACACACGGAGCTGTGTTTTACGTGTAATAGGTGCTATGTGTGTTTTGTTACTGCTTTCGTTAGGGTATTCTCTTCTCCTCTGCCATATTGACATATTTCCATTTTTTGGAACAGAGGAAATCTGAAATTGCCTGGTACCAAGTAACCAAAAACTCAAAGCACCCCGCAAACTATCCTGACCAATATCTAAAACCAAGATCAAAGCCATAAGCAATACATTTGACAAATTGAGCTTGGAGGCCCAGCTTTTATGCCTTTCTCTGTCTTTTACTTTGGAGGATTTAATTAGTCAATCTGCCACTTTTTCCAGAAGTCCCCCTCACCTGAGTAACTAAATTACTTTTGTGTTCTCACAGGTGGCAAATTAGCCGTCTATCTTGAGTCTTAAGTGGATAATGGTGTCTCTTACTGACACCTTGTAGATTACTTTAGAGTTAAGCAAGTTTTTCATACAAGTGTGGACATGTTCAGAAGAATTGGAGAGGATATTTTGCATGGACATAAACAATAATATTAGAACTAAACACACAGAACTGCAAAATATCTTTATTTTAAGTACATTTACGTACATATCCTGTGACCAGAAGTTAGATGACATGCTATTTCAAATGTTAACCTGACACTAAAAAATGGACATTTGGGGAGATATATGGTGTCAGTGTTATGGTTTAAAATATTAATATTTTTTCAGACCCATACAAACATATTTGTGAATGAAATTATATGGCATCTGGCATTTGCCATGGGAGGACCATATGGGTCAGGGCACAGGAGAAACAAGATTGGCCATAAGTTGACAATTATTTCAACTGGAGAATGGCTATTTAAAGAGTCATAATACTAATCTGCCAACAGTTTCATATGTTTATAACTATCCCTAATAAAAAGTTTTTAAAATATGGGGTAAATATTAAATGAGTTAGTACCATCAGATCCCAAGTTACGAGAGGAGGATACGATACTCCTTTAATTGCCACACCCTCAAGTTCCATGAAGGAAAGATTCATGCTTTCATCTACTTTATGTCCTGGGCCTTTTGTGTTACCTGTCATATGGTACGAGCTCAGCATGATGTTTTTGGATGTGTTAATGATCTTCGGTCTTAACCATTGTAAAAATTTTTCAGTGAAATATTTTCAGCAAATAGCATATATTCATAAAACTATATTTTATTAGAAACTTCTCAGTAAGTAGCACCAATTAGTCATCAAGCTGTTCATGCCCCCAAACCTAAAATCACCCTTGATTTCTTGTCTTTATTTCATCTCCAATATCTAGTCCATCACTCAGTCTCACTGGTTAGATACACTTCAAAAAAGCAGTACAAGTAGCCATCAAGTATATGAAAAAGTGCTTAACATCACAGAGAAATGCAAATTAAAGCCACAACGAATATCACACCTACTAGGATCACAAAAAGGTAGGCCTGGAGAAATGGCTCACGCCTATAATCCTTGCACTCTGGGAGGCTGAGGCAGGTGGATCCCTTGAGCTCAGGAGTCTGAGACCAGGTTATCTCCACTAAAAAAAAAAAAAAGAAGAAGAAGAAAAATAGAAAAAATTAGCTGGGAATTGTGGAGGGAGCCTATAGTCCTAGAGCTACTTGGGAAGCTGAGGCAGGAGCATTACTTGAACCTGGGAATTTGAAGTTGCTGTGAGCTATAGCATCAGGGCACTCTAGTCTGCAGCAACAGAGTGAGACTATGTCTCAAAAAAATAAAAAAGATAAAAAAAGGTAAGTATTGGTAAGGGTATTGAGAGAAAGGAACCTCTGCATGCTGTTGGTGGGAATGTAAACTAATTCAGACTTTATGAAAAACAGTATGGAAGATACCCCCCAAAGCAAAAACAGAACTGTCATATAATCCAGCAATCTGAGTTCTCCATATATCCAAAGGAAATGGAATTAGTTACTGAAGAGATAGCTGCACTCCAGTGTTCACTGAAGCATTGTTCACAGTAGGCAAGGTACGGGAACAGCCAACCTACCATCAGCAGATCAGTGGATAAAGACAGTGTGACGGCTCGGCGCCTGTGGCTCAAGTGGCTAAGGCGCCAGCCACATACACCTAAGGTGGCGGGTTCGAAT